>NW_003805504.1:628679-635999 GCF_000255335.2 Galendromus occidentalis
TGTGTCACATCCGAACTTGAGCTTGAGTTCCTCCATTCTCGCCTAGGACCCTGTTGGCTGCCCTTGCAGGGGAATCATCTCCAACATCGCTTTGGGCCAGCGTGCTGCAGGCATGGATGCGATGCGGGCGAAATGTTTGAGATTGCTCTTGGCTTCCTTGGCTTCAAACGAGGACCAGTTAAGTTCGGCTCGAGAAATTCGCGGGCAACTTCCCCCCCCCCCCTCCGGTACTGCCAAGCGCCCAACGTGCGGCATTGCGTTACGATGTCTCCATCGCGTCGCGTGCGGTCATCGATGTGACAGAGTCGGTGTAAGTGAGTTTGGGGACCGCGACCGCTTTCAAGAAGTCTTTGAAAGCTCAAATCTGTTAGAGCTCAACAGCAGTTGTGCTTGCAATCTGTGTAGTGTGATTTTGGACGTCCTGGTCCACTCCTCCTCTTGTCTTTTGAGTTAGTTTGCACTATCACTCAGCAGAATGCCCAACCAATGACCTGTGCCCGTCTCTCCAGCGGCTCAGCGATCCTGCTCTATTCCGTCTCCTCGCTCGCTGTGTTCTCGACGAACTCAGTTGACTCCGGCTCATGACTGTGGAACTGAGGAGCTCGCGGGGGTCTCCGGTCGGCTCAATCCGGAAAATGATCGGCATGATTGACGATAGCGGAGAATGCGATATCGGAATCCCGACCATTGATACGAATCTTGGACCCGAGAAGAGTATGGGGTGAGCGCACGAGGCACTCATATCGTCTGAGGGCTCCTCCGCCACGAATCAGCTCAAGGAATATCGTTCAAGAACCGCGAGCGGCGTTCTGGGAGTGCCCGTTCGGAAGCCAGTCTGCATCATCAACATGCTCCATCGAGCGATATCGACGAAAGATTCAAGATCGGAAATATCCCTCGCTTGCCCATCCAAAGAAGAGCTCCGATTCTTCAAACGTAATTCTCGGTGCATCTCGATGCGAATCCATGTTCAATCTTGACTCTCTCGTCTGCAACCTGCGGCGCCCGATATTCATCCTCGGTACGATAGACGATAGACAACCTCATCCCGACCCCCCGGGTTCCCGAAAATCCGACGTTGCGAGGTGGGGCCTTCTTGATGGGTCCTTGAGAACGTCACTGCGGCCGCGTAACAGGACGCAGCAAAGGCAGCCAGTGCGATGTCCGATGGAATCGGAATGCCCATACCGCCTGAGAGGGCGGGGAGACTTAGCTGAGTGAGTGATATCAGAGCATCCCCTGATAAGGAAATTCTCAGGATGCTCTCGAAGGCTGCTGCAAACTGGTCGTCAACGCGCAGGAGACCTTAGCCTTGAGGATTGGACTTGCTCGCAACCAATCGGCGAATCCGGTGGTTCTCATCGAAATCATTTCTCAAACTGGATAGCATCTGATCGTCGGGCACTATCGAGTTATCTGAAGCCACAATTAATAGAGCTGGATATTTAGCGCGATCGCGCAAGTTCCGTAGAGGCTTCTGGCATTTTCAGGCCGGGAGGAGCTTATCGGAATCTTCCATTCGTTCCAGTACATACAGGAACTAGGAGATGGCGACCCGCCAGTAGAGACAAAGGAAAGGAGTAGTACTGTACGCTGAAAGTGTTCGAGAGTACCTTTCGAGATCTGCCCCCGAAAACCCTGCAGAGATCCGCTCCCCTTTTATAAAATGCAAATGGACCCGAGCTGAAACTGTATCGTGATATCTCTGGTGTTTCTCCACGTTTCCTCTTTAGACGAGAGAAGCTGCGGATGTCTTGTAACCCGAGCACGTTTCCATGAGGAGACGTGCAAGACCTAAATACCAGACAGCAGAATGAGTGTTAAATTTCTGGAAACGAGAATACTGTGATAAGAGTACAGAGCGCGCGAGCGCGCCGAGACAGAGGACGATAGTCCAAGTCCGGAACATGCACGTGATAAAAAGAGAGAGTTGTGAAGTCGTCACCATGAAGGTGAGTTTTGACGGAGCGTTCTGTAACTTCTCGAGTCATAATCACGGTCTAGGGCGGGATGGTTTCGGAAATTTCGCGGTCGGGGGAAAATCCTCGAACCTTGCCGCCCAAAGGAAGTTAATGTTCAGGAAGCTGTATCTGGAATCGTCCAAGTTCTTGGCTGCTCAGCCTCCTGGCGACTGAACCCGTCAAGCCAAATACGGTCTCTTCTCGATTCAGTGATCACCCAGTGTAGTGAATATATCGATTTTAATTAGGCTTCGGCCACATCAAAACTTTGGGGATCATTGTTCCCGGAGAACTTGGTCATGACTCCCTCCATATTAGGTAGCGAATCGTCGATATCCACGGGAGCTTCATCGAGTCCGGTGAAATAATCTGCGCAAACTCGTGAGAAGCCATTAGGTTTCTTTACAACCAGAATCGGAGTTGCCCGGTCTGAGAAATCCGCTTCAGTCAGCGTTCCATTTCGTGAGAGCCTGACCAACTCTTCATCCTTTTGTTCTCGTAGCGCTAAGGCGATCGTACGAGGTCTCAAATGAACCGGAAAGACGTTTTCTCGTGAACGAAGTTGAACGGTTAGAGAGCCCGAGCCCCGACTCGAAGAGTTTCGGAAATCCTGTCTGCTGGGAAGTCGAGTCGACGAGACCCACGTCTGGTTGTGAATTCTCGACTTTCCAGACCTCCGAGCCGAGCTGTATCAGCGAGCGACCGCAGAACAGGCTCGATTTGCTCCCCATGAAAACGAGTAGAGGTTCTTGGATGGTGTAACCGTTGTGAGTCGATTCCGCCATGGAATAGCCCATGAGCATTATATCATCACCATCGACAGAAGTGCATCGGCTTCCGAACTCAGTGAGCGCCAAGCACCTGAGGGACGTCCAAGTCTGAATCCCAATGGTAGCGATGTTAGCCTCAGAATTTGCGCGGAATCCCATGGGTGACCCGTCGAGCGTGATGAACGTCCGACCCTCAGAAAGTTGCGGAGATCTGAGCACCTCGTCATTCGACCGAGTAAAACGACGATTGCCGGCAAAATTAACATGTTTTTGGCTTCGCTGGCTCTCTCAGCGAGATGGCGAAAACGGTCGGAGTTGGCTTCTCCTTCGTCGCACTGTACTTGAGCATCGCTTGTACCGGTCTCATATCTCTTCATGACCAACAGAAGGAAGCATGATGAAAATTCAAAGGGAGTCCAATTAGAAAGAACTCAACCCATCCGCTCCCAGGATAGCGTTACTTGCGATCTGTTCTGCGGTTTCCCCGCGAGTTTGGCGATCTTGAAGCAACGATTCAGACCCACGACAGAACAGAGACTTTGAAACGGCGAACATGTCTTTCAATGTGATGACCAGTGCAGCATACTCCAGACTTTCGGGCTCATTCGGTGAGGTTCCCCCACGGAGCTGCGTGTACTAACTTTTACCGAGCGCGCGACGGGAAGCTGACGTCGCTCCGCATCAGACTCACAGAGAGTCTGTAAGCTGTGTTCGTTATCGGAGAACCACGGCAGGAATGTCAACCCGCTCTTCAGATCGTATTCGAAAGAGCCGATCAAGGCTGAAGCATTCTCGAGAGCCACGGCTCCATCCGTTTCCCGACTTGTGTCTCTGTCTTCGATGGCCATTCCTCATTTACATAGACAACCGATTGCCACGTGTAACTCGGACACTCGAGACTCGAGAGGAGTGAACCCCCTCAAATGCAAATTCGATGATGAATCCTTCGGTTTATCATCCTTGACGATCATTTGCCACTCGCGACCCTGTTTCAGGGCGATTACTCAGCAGATCTTCGGGTTTCGATTTCGCATCATTCCCAGAAGTCGTCCAAATATCCTCACAAGATTTCCGTGTATTCCTTCGGTGAAGCCCAACGCCCTGGCCATTTCGTCGTCGATATCGGAGTGGTGAGGGGTAATTTTCCGTCACAGTGCGGGGAATGGTGTCCCTGCCACATCTGACACAATGCGGGTCGCTCCTTCGGTATTTCCCTCTAGGGCTCTGGGGTTTCTCGTCGGTCGCTCTCCTGTCGCTGTCCTGTCGGCGAAGGCAAACAGATTGCTACCTCGACTCTTTCCAAGCAGCCCGTATGTTGCTATCCCTTCCATTTTTCTTGGTGGCTTCTGCTCCTCGATCTAGTCATTGGCCTAGACCAGGGGTGTCAAAGACGTGTCCCGCGGGACGCGAGTAGCCCGCGAGATTTTTCCCGTGGCCCGCGATCGATCCTTAGGAATTTCTCGGGATATTATCTGTGCCATATATCTCTTCACGATGCAATTTGGAGTCAAACAATTGAAGTTTTCGTGGAATACTTGAAGTACTGCGATGGGACGGTGATTGTGTATTCCCGTCGAAAATCTCAATCCCTTCGATTTCTAGAAAAACTGAATTCACGGAAATACTGGGGCTCAGATGTGATGCCCGCAGGTTACTTCAGCGCTCTTTCGTGTCCCGCCAGACATTCGACTTCGCCACCCCGTAGATCGAGAGTTCGATTTCATTCAGCTCCTTCGCTTTCCATCGAAGTGGAAGGCTACTCGTCATCTTTCCTTCGAGAATCGGGTTCAGTTTGTTTCGTTGCTCAGGTCAACCTGAAAGGGTCCGATTTATGACCGAAGTCTGAGTCCCTCGTGAGTCTGCCCATCGGTTGGGAGGAGCGGATTTATGTGAAAATCTTGGAAGTGGTTCGAGATCTGACTGCGAGCTCGCACCAGTTTTCTGGGTCGTCCTTCATTCCTGTGAAGGCCCCCTGACTCGCGACCAGCAACTTCTCCAGATCTCCAGGACTCAGACCGCTCATCTTGAAGACTTGATTTGCGATCTAGTTTTCCAGTGCCTCCACAGCTCTGGCGTAGACTCCGGTCAATTGCGGAGACGTCTCCCGCCGACGTCATAAAGAAATTCTCATGTCCCTCGCATACAGAGCGATGAGTTTCCCCAACGGAGTCTGAATAGCAACCTATCACCAGGGTCGACCAACGATCAAACCATATCTTCAGTCTCGCAAGACGCACAAAGGCAGTGTCCTCTTTGTTCGTTCGTGGTTACTGACCATAGATGATTTGAGACTCAAGTGATGAGCCTGGCTGTAGACTGACTACTACTTCGTTCATTCCTTTTATACACCGTCAAGAGCCGCCGACTCACAGCGGGATTCCAACTCACCCCTCCGAAAGAGTTGTCCCTCCTGGGACTGAAGATTTAATCTCTCTTCGATGGACAAGCCCTCTGAACCGCTCGATCGTACACCTAAGATATCCTCTTCGGAACTCCATTTTAGAATTGGATGTCCGCAAAGACTTAGGGGGCCGGAGAACTTGTCCGTATCACCACCTTCCGTGAGGACTTATTAGTCTCTCGCTGCATAATTCGGTATTCTTCTCTGGGATTTCCTCGCCGCGAGTTCTTCTTCGGGAGATTCCCTCCGTTCCGTCAAACGTAACCGATCCCGAATACCTAATCTTTCATCAGCCGGGAGATATATTACTTCAGCCGTCAAGGCAAAACTCGGCGAGCATCCTGTCGTGTTACAATGAGACCGATTTTGATGTCTCGCGGTCCCTGGCGGCAGCCCAGTACTCGACTCTCTTGCTTCCGAGGACTCTCGCTTGATCCGATGCAACTCGGGTGTTCTCGAATAATTCCTGTTTCAACAAACTGGTCACCGACTGCGCAATTTCTCGGCCAGAACGAGCAATGGCGAACCTCAAGTTCCGATCGACGGCGAACGAGGAAGCACGATTCTTGGTCCCCGTACAGCTCTTTTCCGACTCTTCCGGGAGGTCCGAACGCACCGTGTGCCTTACTTTTCTGGCAGACCACGCAAGACTTGACGTAATTTTTCACGTCCTCTCTCATTCGGCCAAGAGGAACCTCTCGATATCCTCAGATGAGTACGTAATGTGCCGTCATGACTCCCGAATCAGGACTGTCATGATCCACATTGTCAGACTCCGCCTGAGAACTTCCCCTTTTATTCCTCGACGGTATGACTCGTAGGTGGGATGGAATTCCATCGGTTTTAAGAGCTTGCGAGGCTGGAATTGCTTCGTAGAGTTCTTCGCAAGAAGATATCAACGTGGCTCCGGCTCTTCCCATGCGATGGGAACGTCGTCGTTCGGGCCGATCCCGCTGTTTGATCCATCGTTCACGATACTCTATGAGTTCGAAATATTCTCACAAGTTTCACAAGCGGTGATGATAAATAATTATCAATTATATTATACAAGCGTTCTGAGCCACTATGAAGACGGAGAGAGGAAATCCCGAGCAAGGATACCTAATGGGGAGGAAGGTACTGAAAAATGTATTCTTCGCGGCGTCTCTCCTCCGGCTCCGACGGTTCCATTCTCGTTCGGGTTCATTCTGTGAACGCGAACTGCACCGATTGGCTCACGAATCACAACCGCGGCATGATCGGGGAGCGATTGCGAGGGGAGGTCAGGGTCGTTCAATATCTGTAGAGCGGTGAGGTTTTCGTAAGTTTCTTCCCAAACAAACAAACAAAACAATTTTCGTTAACCGAACGAACTTCGAGTTCCCTGTCGGGACATGCTTTTCTCAGGGGAGCATCATCATGCACTCGTGTTTTGACGAGAGAGCCTCGTAGAAGCCGAAACGTTGTCCGAACCGGGACGTTGTGGAGCCATCCATCTCTGGGCTTCATTGACCTTTGTGATCTTCGAATGAATCTGCCACGACCTTTGGTTTGGCTCATTGCCGAACCGAAATCAAACTTTCGTCACCGTGATGAGTATTCATTTCGATCGCGGAGCGGCCGGCGCTTACTGTCCTGCGCGCCGAATTCGCCCCAGCTCCGTCTCATCTGATGCCGAATCCTCCTCTTTCTCGAACTTATTCAACGTAGAAGCTATCCGGGTTCGCCAATCCGTTCGAAGACAAAAAGGAATCAGGAAAAATCAAAGCTCTTCCTTGGTTAAGCCAGGTGTCTTGTCCCTCCTCCGTCTCCCGTCTGAGTTCTGCTATCGCATTGACACATTCAGATGGATATATTCTTGAGATGATTGTACATGATTTGGGGCATCTACGTCGATGGTAATTGAAGCTTGTCAATTCGCCGAATGTAAAGCCTCAAGAACGAAATGACAAGTAGCGGCCTTAGTCCCTTCTTAAACGGACATTTCCACTTTTGCAGAGACGTATCGAGCAACTGGAGGCTGCCAACGCGCGCCTCGAGGCTGCCAACGCGCGCCTCGAGGCTGCCAACGCGCGCCTCGAGGCTGCCAACGCGCGCCTCGAGGCTGCCAACGCGCGCCTCGAGGCTGCCAACGCGCGCCTCGAGGCTGCCAACGCGCGCCTCGACGGCTACCAACGCGCGCCTCGAGGCCGGCGAACGACCGCCTCCT
>NW_003805504.1:636367-637329 GCF_000255335.2 Galendromus occidentalis
GCCGATCCCTCCCAACAATATCGCGGTCAAGCACCGAACAACTACATGGGTTACAACCCCTATGAGGCGCCCCAGGGGAGGTTCCAAGGACAAGACCCCGGCTATGCCAATCCTTACGGAGCGCCTCCGTACGATCCGAATGCTTTCGACCCGAACGTCCCGAGGTGAGGCCATGGAGGAGGGCGACCATCGGGCTTCCAGCTCATTATGATTCATTGGGTCCCAGAGCTGGAAAAGACTGAAGGCCCCCTGACTCGCAACCAACAACTTCTCCAGATCTCCAGGACTCAGACCGCTCATATTGAAGCCTCGATTTGCGATCTGGTTTTCCAGTGCCTCCACAGCTCTGGCGTAGACTCCAGTCAATTGCGGAGACGTCTCCCGCCGACGTCCTTCGGAGAGAAATTCTCATGTCCCTCGCATACAGAGCGATGAGTTTCCCCAACGGAGTCTGTATAGCAACCTATCACCAGGGTCGACCAACGATCAACCATATCTTCAGTCTCGCAAGACGCACAAAGGCAGTGTGTTCTTTGTTCGTTCGAGGGTACTGATCATAGATGACTCAAGACTCAAGTGATGAGCCTGGCTTGAGACTGACTACTGAATAACTTCGTTCATTCCTTCTAGACACCCTCAAGAGCCGCCGACTCACAGCGGGATTCCAACTCACCCCTCCGGAAGAGTTGTCCCTCCTGGGACTGAAGATGTAATCTCTTTTTAATGGACAAGCCCTCTGAACCGCTCGATCGTACACCTAAGTGTAACAGCCAGTTGGATTTCGGAGGAGAGCCAGCTGGAATGGGTTCTCCGGAGATGCATGTCGGTAGCGGCAATGCCGGCAGATAGACACGGGGAAGGGAAGTGGGGTTGAGAGAGAGAGCCGTCAGTAGCTAGAAGTGACAGCCGGCAGATCGAGAGACCGTAGCTGACGACTGATAATTGAGGAGCCGGTCGAGGAT
>NW_003805504.1:637568-704193 GCF_000255335.2 Galendromus occidentalis
CTATCCTATTCTATTCGTTGTTTGATCCATCGTTCACGAAACTCTATGAGTTCAAAATATTTTCACAAGTTTCACAAGCGGTGATGATAAATAATTATCAATTATATTATACAAGCGTTCTGAGCCACTATGAAGACTGAGAGAGGAAATCCCGAGCAAGGATACCTAATGGGGAGGAAGGTGCTGGAAAATGTATCCTTCGCTGCGTCTCTCCTCCGGCTCCGACGGCTCCATTCCCGTTCAGGTTCATTCTGTGAACGCGAACTGCACCGATTGGCTCACGAATCACAACCGCGGCATGATCGGGGAGCGATTGCGAGGGGAGGTCAGGGTCGTTCAATATCTGTAGAGCGGCGATGTTTTCGTAAGTTTCTTCCCAAACAAACGGAACAATTTTCCTTCAACGAACGAATTTCGAGTTCCCTGTTGGGACATGCTTCTCTCAGGGGAGCATCATCATGCACTCGTATTTTGACGAGAGAGCCTCGTAGAAGCCGAAACGTTGTGCGAACCGGGACGTTGTGGAGCCATCCATCTCTGGGCTTCATTGACCTTTGTGATCTTCGGATGAATTTCCCACGACCTTTGGTTTGGCTCATTGCCGAACCGGAATCAAACTTTCGTCACCGTGATGAGTACTCATTTCGATCGCGGAGCGGCCGGCGTCTCACTGTCCTGCGCGCCGAATTCGCCCCAGCTCCGTCTCATCTGATGCCGAATCCTCCTCTTTCTCGAACTTGATCCACATAGAAGCTATCCGGGCTCGCCACTCCGTTCGAAGACAAGAAGGAATCAGGAAAAATCAAAGCTCTTCCTTGGTCAAGCCTGGTGTCTTGTTCTCCTCCGTCTCTCGTCCGAGTTCTGCAATCGCATTGATACATTCAGATGGAAATATTCTTGAGATGATTGTACATGATTTGGGGCATCTACGTCGATGGTAATTGAAGCTTGTCAATTCGCCGAATGTAAAGCCTCAAGAACGAAATGACAAGTCGCGGCCTCAGTCCCTTCTTAAAAGGACATTTCCATCCTTGCAGCGAAGAATTGCGGAACTTGAAGCTGCCAAAAAGTGGCTGCAGGGACAAGTCGAGCAGCTGCAGCGACAAATCGAGCAGCAGCAGCGACAAGTCGAGCAGCTGCTGGCGCATTTTCGATGCTGCCTCCGATGCCAGGGCAGGGATTCAGAGATCCTTCACAAGTACCACCTGAGTACCAGCAGCAAGCGCCGGGCATGCCTCCTGCTGAATGGAGTCCCGAGCAACTGCCAGCCGTCGCGCGCGGCCGAAGAGCACTCCACCATGCGATCTTCCGTTGTCGAAGCCGCGAATGTATTTCGAACAACGCTCGTACGACTCCTCGGATTTCGATCATATTTCAAGCATGTTTCTCAGTATTCAGCGATGTCCCCGGGATGTGACTGATCCCACATGGCGAGAACATCTTATGAGGAACACTATTCTTCCGCACCGCCTAAATATCTTCGCGAAGCCAATGAGAAAATCAGCCATCGATCGACGCCAACGCCCACCGCTGGCTAGGGTGCTCCGTGAGCAGACTACGAGTTGCGAATCAATCGAATCTTGATCTGAGGTCCGTCTTTCTGAACTCAGATTCGACCACGTCAATCCGATCCCCAGCAGCCGGAGGGGGGATTGCGCCGTACCCTTGATCGCTCATTTAGCCGAGGTAATTTACGAGGCTCTCTCATCAAGCAAGAGAAGGGTGATCGCAAGTTCCCTTGAATCCAACCACACAACACGGGAGCGCCTTGATCGGTCTTGAAATTTCCACTTGCGTCGCGCTCGCACCGCCAACTCTGACGGGAATCGATGTCGTGATACCAATGATGGAATTATTCGACGCCACTCAATGATAAGAAACTGGCGGTGAACCGAATCGACCGCCTTTCACGGAAGATGGAGGGGGCTGCTGACTCTCCGTCGGCAATCGAGGAGGACTGAGGAGGGTAGCGTGATCGAGAGATGATGATTAGCGCCATTCGTCGAGCACATACAGGAGAGGGCATCGATATTGTATGAGCAAGATTCTCTTACTTGCTTCAAGAGAGTTGAAGATGAAGATCTGAGGAGTTTGAAGAGATCCTGTGACAGCAGAGACATTAACAGAGATTTCTCCCGAAGGAGATTTCCCCAGATTGTCCGCTGATGAGCAACTGAATGATTCAATTGAAGATCGAGACCGTTGCGTCGATCGAGTTCGGTTGACAATGGAGACCGTCGACCGTGTTCGGTAAAAAAAATAGAATTTGAGCATCCTCCCGTTCAATTTCCCTTTTCCGGCGTTGCTTCTTCTCCAACGAAGCTTAGGACGGTGCCTGAGAGGCTCTCCGCAGGATGATTCCCCGCGCCATTATTCTGAGCAGAATTGACTCCTCGAATCGTCCCGTGGATATCACGCAAACATGCCACATTGCACCTACGATAGCCCGACGCGATGCCCAGGGATGGGCATGACGAATTCTAAGTAGCCGCTTTGTACCTGTAGGGATCGAGTGGGGCTTATTTCAGACAATACGCCGTCAGTGCTAGATACGTGCATATACATGTACGCTAGAGTCAGTCAATTGTGAACCGAGCGACAATAACATCTGAGTCTCGAGAATAAACCAGCCTCTTCTCCAGCTATCGAGTTCAGAACCCAGTATACATACGCCCCTACATAAAGCAGCGGTGGTTCGAGACTGGACAAGCGAAAAGTGTTGTGGAGAGTGATCGAGATCAGACTATCAACAAAAATGCCGAAAAGTGACGATGGCGAGGATGAGTTCTCGAGGACGAGTTCTCGAGGACGGATATGGCAAGAATGATAAAGATGATGATGACGGAATGGATGAAAGAAACCAAAATCGGAGCCGGGGCGGATGAGGCTTCTGGGGAAGTCAGGTCGGTGGAGCGAGTCTATTACTCTTCGAAGACCATGGACAAATTTGCGGGGGGAGCGAGACGGAAGCGGAGCTGTGGCTAAACCAGCTAGAAGTGGCTATCGATGGAGGAAAATGGTCGGAACGAATGATCAAAAGCGTTCTGTTAGAGAAGATGATAGGGGCGGCGAGACTTTGGCACTCCAATTGTCCGAAGGCGTGGTCAACGTTTGACGAGTGGAGAATCGCGTTCCAAGAGAAGCTCATTCCGAATGAAACTAGGCTTCTTTTGGCGGACAAAGCCAGGGAATGTTATCAGGACCGAGGCGAATCCATCGATATGTTCGCGGGGAGAGTCGAGAGGCTGGGGTAAAGGATTAGTAACAACGCTGAGGTCGTGAAAAATCAGATCATACAAGGCCTAGCGGCAGAATATGACATGGTGTCAATGATGATGATCACCATGAGGCACGAGAGGATAGATGAGCTGATTAGGGACATAAGGAATATCGCGAGCCGAATGGAAGAGAAGTGCGCGAGAAGGAACACGGAGAACCATGGATATTGAAAAGAGAGATATTCCCAAATAATCAGCATTTGTTGCCGGAGGGGAAATCGAGAGTCACGTTGAAGACGAAAACAAATGAGACGCTCGAATCGCGGTCAGTAAGTTTTCTAAAGGCTCAGCCGGTGGGACGATCAGGGAGAGTCATTCGTTCCAATCACGGAGCGGTGGAAACGATTCACGAGATCCGAAACGATGAAATTACGATTACGGTGATGAACCAAGGTAGTAGCGAGATAGAAGTAAACAAAAGAACAGTAGTCGCGAGAGCCGAGTCGAAAGATCCCGATGAGGAAGAATATTTCCAGCTATCGAGAGTCTTGATGTCACGAGCTTTGAAAAAAGAAGAGAAGGTAGAGGATATCGAGATGAAGGATCTGATCATCAACGAGGGGCACCTCAGGTGTGGACGAATGCGCTGCTGCAGTTGGTTAGGGGCTATAGAGATGTGGTAGCAACAATAATGAACGATCGGGAAGAGCGAGAGGAGAAGAACTCGAGGTTAAAAAAACGCCGGGAAGCTCACCATCGATGGTATTCTGCAAGGAGTGGCTGGACGGCAATATTATTCGACTTCTGATCTCGCGTGGGGATATTTGCAAATGGGCATGCCGAGAGAGTCAGCGGAAAAAGCAGCATTTCTAACGACGGACGGACACTACGGGCCAGTGGTGATGATGATGGGTTTGAGCGGAGCACCAGCGAAATTCCAAGAAGTAATGATGAAGGTTCGAGAATTAGCCGGTGGCAAGCAAGTGCAACCATTCCTTGATGACTTGATCACAGCAGCGGACGGTTACCAAGAGCAGATGGACCAAATTCACAACACCCCGGTGCGTGGTTGAACGAGTGACTCAATCGGCAATTCGACACGGCGTCGGCGGTCGTACGCATTCGGAGATACTTGTTCGACACCGCACAGGATCAATCGGGTCTCGAGATGAGAACCAAGACGAATGCTCACAAACACGTGAGTTTCCATCAAGAAAGACGACGCGACGGTTCGAGTATCTCTCTGACGACGAGACGGAAGAGGTTCCCTTCGTGGAGGTTGAGCCCGAACCGGTCCTCAGACCCAAGAGGCTGATCCCCTGAGCTTTGGCCCGAAGAGTCGAGGGACCAGACGGTCCGAAGACGGACGGACTTCGAGGTCTCGAGACTGAACTAGCCAACATCCACGTCGACTTGCCCCTGGATCTGCGAGTCGAGACCAAGCAAGACGAGGACCTTGAAAAGGACAAGCTAGAGGAAGCCTGTGGAGGGTTCGAGGAAACCGTTGTAGAAGAGGAAGTCGTCGAGGGACCCGTTATCGAGCAAGAGAAAGAAGCCGAGGACGTCACCTTGGTTCACGAGCAGATCGATAAGCGCGTGCAAAAGTTTCGAGACACCCGGAGACGGATCGAGGCGCAGCGATGCGCAGGCTGTTGGTCGCCCAGCCACCGAGCCGGCGAAATCTACTGTCGGGCCACCAGGGAAACCTGTTTCCATTGCAAGCAGGCTGGCCATTTTTCGAGGAAGTGTGCGCGAAAAGAGTGCGACGTATGTTATTTGTCTAACGAGTATGGGCATTTGGAGAGGGAGTGCGATCAGTGGCACGATTTGCTTAGGTACCTCGAATGATGCGAATGAATGGGTTCGAGAATGACTATATTAATCTATGCACAAGTACTCATTAGCTTAGAGCAGGGGTGCACAGCTTCGAGAGCCTCGCGGGTCACACTGCTAGTCTGAACATGTCTGGCGGGCCGCAAGGAACGTCGATGCCGCGATTCCAAGGAAAAAAGCCCAATGCATTCCCAAATTTATGTCGTTCCGGTACTCATCCCCGCTCCACGAGGCTTCGAAGGATCTATTATATAATCGACGGGAGCTATATTATCAATATCCGCCTTGAAGTGGGTTGACGCTATCCGGAAAACGAGATCGAATCATCGTGCTTTGAACGCGCCCGGAGTCGGGACTCAGGATGCTGGAGCCTCATTCATGAATGGACGTCGAGCAGAGAATGAAGTAATCCACAGAGTATGATTTCGGAGCTTCTGTAATCCTTCTTCGTCGGGGAATCTGTGATGGGCGAGGAGACAATGTCTTCTGTCTTCTGCCACTCGTGTTCGACGCTTCTTGGTGAGAAGCAAGACGGCTTCAGTGCGAGGAATTCCTGCGCTCATTAGTGTGTTAAGATCTACGAAGCATTTATCGGGGACTGCCTTTCTGTGGAACGGCGATTTCGAAGACTTCGATATCGTCAGATCAACTTGGAGCACCTCTCAGTTTATTGAACACTCACTCTCACCCCTTCGGCCGACTTGACTCGTCGACTACTCCTCACATACATACTCTGCTTCTCACGTCTAGACGTCCGCTTTCCACATCTTCCATCGAACGTCCATCGACGCCACACTCGGACCACGACACATAGGAACTCGGTCTCCGAAGCCTCGGAATTCGAGAATCGTCTACAAAACTCTTGCAGAGGCGCTTTATGCGGTTTTGGATTGATCGTCGTAAATACCCGGAAGAGCGTCGCGGGCCGCGCTTTGTGCACCCCTGGCTTAGAGGAAACTAGGGAGGACAGGATACTTGAATGAGGACATTTGGCGTGGTAGCAATGGCCGAACGTAGGGAACCAGAGGGGCACATTTCAGACAATACGCCGTCAGTGCTAGATACGTGCACATGCATGTACGCTAGAGTCAGTCAGTAGTGGACCGAGCGACAATAACATCTGAGTCTCGAGAATGAACCAGCCTCTTCTCCAGCTATCGAGTCCAGAGCCCAGTCCAGAACCCAGAACCCTACATACCTTTCCAGATGAACATTCCTCGCGCGGGGGCAATCACGATTTCCGCGAACTCCCAATGCAGTCATCATGGTTCGGATGATATCGCAGAAGCTGGGAGATGGCACTCGGACCCTCTCCACTCCAATCTATGACTAAGAGTTCTGAGCTCCTGTCATATAAGAAACTCAACACCCCGGAGCACATAATGTACGAGTTCTCTTCGCGAACGCAACTTCTGACTTCCGCGGATCCACGAATCGAGAGCATGCCTTCAACACAGGAAATGGGTACGCAGAAGAGCTCCGCAAGGGATGCCGAAAACTTGCGGAAGAAACTTGAGCGGAGGGTGTCTTTCGCTTCCCCCCTGCACCAGATAAAGGAGTTTGAGGTGCATCCCGAGGAATATCCGGCAATGATCTACGTCCATTCATCGCTGCGGAGGAGCAAGAGAGATCGCAGGAGATTTGGCAGGAAATTCAGCCGGAGCTCGCCGAATTACGGCTCCTTTAAATCGCAGTGCGAAATAAGGATCGAAGATGACGAGACGAGCCAGTCTCCGGCAATGCGAGCGTGTCTCCTCATTGTCGCGCAGATCGTGATCCTCGTCTTCATCATCGGGATGATCTTCCATTGACTCATAGATAGGTTATTTATTAATTGTACTTATCATTGCACTCATCATTGTACTTATCATTCAAATAAAACGATCGAAACCAATCCATGATCCTCTCTATTGGATCCTTCTCCGTCGGAATCACTCTTACAAATCTCCGAAATGCATCAGTGGCGATCACTGGGATCATATAAGAAGCCCTCCCCGTTATAGAAGTCCGGTTCACAATCACCCAGACCTCCCCCGATAGAGGACCGGATCATGTTTTCAATCGAGATTAGACTCTTTCCTCGCGACGTTATTCTTCGTACGATGGACGACAGGTCGAGTGACGAGAGCGTCTGCCACTTCTCGTGCGAACGTGCGAATCGCTTAATGAAAGGCCGCGCTGACTTCGTGAAACGGCACGAGAGCCGCTTGCGCGGAAGGTGGTGTGCGTTCGATCCCGGCTGCCGGCGGATATTTCTTACTGAGGAACAGGGAGCTGGCCTAGAATCTCCGGGGTTTGCCATCCGCTCTCTGGGCCCGCCCTCGGTGCGAGGAATAATTACCGGTATTTCAAACCAGGGCTGTTGGATCCATTCCGGAAAATCCAGCTGCCTTGGATGCCTCCGCGCAGTGTGCGGCACGCGCATGCGCAGGTTCTCTGAGCGCGCTTTGTCTTCGTTTCTTCATGAAACAATCCGCTTCCGGAATATCCGTCGCCGCCGAAGACCTACCTAAGGTACATACTAAGGTGAGGTAAGGTACCTGCCGACGTCCACATGTAACCTTGGCAAGGCCAAGGGCTCGGAAAAGTTATACTGCAGCGTTCGAGAAGAAGATAATTGATGAGATCAATCATTCAAGCCATGAGAAGGTCTGTAAAAGTCATGGTCTCCGCCCGAGCATGGTCCGCAGATGGAAAAGTGATTCGGCTTTGCAAGCTCTGAGCGGCACCGATGTCACGCGAAAAGGAGCTCAAGGCGCGGGTAGGAAAACTCCCCTCGGACAGCTCGAAGATACTCTAGCGGATTGGCTCGTGGATCGTCGGACGGATAAACTGGACGTTAGGCGAGCGGACATAAAGAAGAAGCATAGAATATGGCTCATCGGGGAGGGTTCGAGCCGGGCGCTTTCTCAGCGTCAGAACACTGGTTAGACCGTTTCATGTCACGTCATGGGTTCTCCCTCAGGAAGTCTAGCACCCCATTCAAGATCACCTACGACGAGGTGGCTGCGCTCTCAGCTGTATTCGTGAATTTCATCGATAATCTCCCCCTGACAAGCTACAGGCCACGAGACATCATAGCTTCGGACGAAATAGCCGTTTTCCTCGGTGTTAGCAAGCAAAGCACTGTGACAGCTTGTGGCTCGACAGAGGTGACCATCAGATGCGCTGGGTTTGAAAGTGCTCGCGTGACAGTCGTTCTTGCGATCCGCGGCGACGGGACGCCATGCAAACCTCTGGTCATTCTCAAAGGTTCTGGCGCGGAAACCTTGTCGCAGAAACACGGCGTTCTCGTTTCTGAGAGCCAGAGAGCCTGGGCGACACAGAGCTTGCTCCGTAAGTACGTCGAGTTCCTTACCCCCTAGTGACCAGAGGCCGACGTCGAAGCTCGCTTGTTCGGGATTCCGCCAGCACCCATCGAGCGAGAGATATTAAAGCTCATCTGAAACGCAGGCAAAAATTTGCCCGGGAACGCGCCTTGAGATGTCCATATATGCGTCTGACCGGCTCGGCTTCAAACGCTCTATCGATCCTGAGGCCGCGTAACAATATCTGGAGAGCTCCTCATGGAGTCGATTGTACATATGAAGAAGAACTCAACTTTGCCAGCTGCATTTGTCGGATTACCTCGAGTTGGCCGGCGTTGGAACTTGATCGAGCAGTATTTCTGATGAACACGGTCATGAGGGCTCAGATAGACAGCAGTTCCGCTATCGTCTTAAGAAACCGCGGGAAATCACGTCGCGGCTGGATCTCCCGGGAGTTTGCAACGGGGGTTCCAGTTCTGAGAAATCCTCCTGATCCATTAATATTACTGACGGCGATTTCCGCTTAATCGCCATCATCGACGATCGAAAAGAAGTCATTCCATTCTCGATTCATCAACAGGCGCGTGACCAGGGTTTTTCTGGTGTGGGGGGGCAGGATCGGATTTTGCATGGGTATGAGCAACCCACTCCTGTGCTTCAGCACTACAAATGCAAGTCCCGCGGAAAGTGAGGGGGGTTTAGCACCATCCAGCCTCGAGTTGCATAGGCTAGTGTTCATTGGATGGGGCAGGACGCTTGACTCGACAAGGATCGATCCCGCGAAGTCCGGTCCCTTCATGTAGTTTTCGAATTGATTCATTCGATCCGGTCATCCACCGGGTGAGACAGAGTCAGCCCCGTTGTGGCCGCATCTCGAGAGCCATATATATGTAGCAATAGGGAGCAGCCCGCGCTCAACTACTCTTGTAATCTGCCGGCACGACGACCAGTTCATTGCGGAATGCCTATGCTAATGCTCCCATGGATACAGAAATCTCTGGAATTCTCCGCCGAGTCATCGACAGCAGCGCAAGCGCCGCCGCTGCCCCCTCCCCCACGCACGCCTCGAGGTACAGGCGATTCGTCAGCGGATTCTTCGAGTCTCCTCTGCAGACCGAGTATCCTAGAGTTCGCCTCAGATGCCCGCGATCCTTGATTTGTTGGAGACACAGTACTTTCGGGAGGCTATTTCGTCCGTCACGGCATATTGCGCGTGGCCGTCTTTGCCAGGTGGGTAAGTTGGGGGGTACCTGCAGCTCGTCGGATCTTTTCGGTTGCCGGCAGTCCCAATAAGTCCAAGCCGTGGCGATGAAATCGTTCGACCGTCTCAAGTATACCGGCAGCTGCAGACATGCCTAGGGCCTGAGAAGCCTCCATAGCATTGTCCGAGCAATGGTGCTACTCCCGGGCGACCATGTCTTCTAGCTTCAGTGTACAGAGAATACAGCACATTGGCCATGAAGCCCATGCCCGAAAGTCACGAATCCTTGTACGCGAAGCCGTATGCGAAGCCGCTCGAGGCCGCATCTCTCCACCTTCTCGAGATTGGCAGTCCTCTCCCATCGTAGGCAATATCATTATCTTCAGTGGTCAGCTGAGGCTTCATCGTCATGCCGGGGGAAGTACGCATTCCATCATCCTTCAAATTCTACTTAACAGTTTCGTTTCCGATCCCATCTCCAATGGGGTGAAGATTCATTTTGCGGAGTTCAGACTAGAATTCTCGCATTTCTGTGGTCGCTCCTGTTCATGCTGAGCTCACTTTTCCAGACTGGGTTCTCGCTGGAGCCCTCCTCGCTGATCTTGATTTTGCGCTCCTCGAACGTCCTCCCTTCATTCAAGCAGGGGCCGGCGATCAAACTTTAGAGGTTGTCAGTGACCTCCGAGTCGGAGGCAAGCGTGATATGGCAGGACAACACTCTTCGAAGCTCCAACGATACCTTGCTTCATGGTGCATCCTCAGAATAGACCGCTCTTGAGGTCAGCAAGCTCCTCCATTTACTCAATGCATCTCGATTCTCGGCTGTCAGACAGAGATTCCATCTTCGCCGCCGGTCTCAGACTCGGCCTGCCCCTGATCGACGAAGATCCTTGCCCGGGCGGCGCGACGCTAGATCGCCGAGGCCTGCATCGTCTCAGCTGTAACTCTCTGGGATCCGGCAGACTAGCTCGCCATGGAGCAGTAAATGACCTGCTGTCCCGAGCGCTACAGCAGGCTGGTGTCACAAAGTCCAAAGAGCCCCGAAATCTGTCCCCGAATGACCAGTTGCGCCCGCACGGTATAACCCGCGAGCCATGGTCCCGGGGTCGACGGCTGATTTGGGACATGTCGATTAGAGACGCCTACGCCGCTTGTTATCGAAACGCTAGGGCTGTGGTGGCAAGAGGAGAGGCCGACAAGAAAACCAAGTAAGAGACGTTGCTTGGCGAGTACAATCTTGCTCCGTTCGTGATCGATATCGCGGGAGTCTGGGCAGGAGAGGCTTTGAGACTGTTGAGGGAAATTGGCAAACGTGTAGTCGCCAAGGGGTGGGGGAACAAACGTTCGATGTCGTTCATCAGTCAGCGCATTGCGAAAGAGGTTCAGCGCGGCAACGCGAGGATGATCCCGGGCGGACTGCCCCAAAGTGTTGCCCCCAGAGAGCTCACCCTCCTGAGTGGCTGATTATTTGTTAGAACATTCCCTGTTTTCTTCTTGAATTCCCTACAATAAAAAGAAATCCATCCATCCATACGCCGCTGCGTATATTCGTCAACGCATAGCAGTTGAGGTACAGCGCGGAAACGCGAGGATGATCTCAGGGGGTATGCCCCCATGCAACGCCCCCAGGGAAATCAATTCCCTGAGTGGCTAACCAACCATGTAAACTTCCCTTAAACGAATCGAGTCTCTGAATAAATGGAATGTTATCCATCCATCCATCCATCCATCCATCCATCCATCCATCCATCCATCCATCCACCCATCCATACACCTCGAATAAAGCGCTTAGAGTGCGCAGTTTGTCCGTTTTTTTTCTCTGATTCCTGCGTGGAGCGCTCCCACGCCACGTGACATAAATGCCATCATACCTTCCGATGGACCCAGTTGCCAACCGCACGAGATCGGCGACTAAGGCTAAGGCTGCATCTCGAATTGCCGAACATGTTTCGAGTTCTCTGCCCCATGATGAGAATACGTCAATTCTCCAAACTCCTGATCTTCAACCCACATGAAGGCGAGGAGGGGGGCAATTTCGACACCGATTATGATCCTCAACAGGAGATGACCCGTCAACAATATTCGAACGGGGGAGTGCGAAGATCCAAAGAGACACCGGCACAACGTACACAACGACTGGGAGCTCAAGCTGCACGGCAAGCAAAGCTCAGAGCTACGTCTCGCGAACGAAGGCAAACCAGTCCCTCTGACGTAACTACCCTATCCGAGCGAACACGACACACGCCTCAGAACTCCCATGAACACCGCGCCAGCGTAGATATAAGTTCCGGAGAAGCTTGAAGCTTCCGATGAGATAGTACAACATCTGAACGCACGCTAGGTCTGTGCGCCTGAAGCTCTACATCGAATTCACGGCTACGACCTCCGGGAAAGGTCCCATTATGGTCGAATTCCCCGAAGGTCGCTTTGATCGAAAATATCCGTACTCATTGATATCCGTACTCTCCGCAAATTGGAGAGCATGGGCAAATTGGATGACTTTTTCTCCATTTCCGAAAATCACCGGCGTTCCAAGCGCACATTGTATCCCAAAGTACGAGTCCGTACGGATATTGTAAATAACTTTTATGCCTGGAGGTTGTCTAGACACCTGGGCTATCACTACCCTTGAAATAAAGGATACTGTTGCGGATTCACCGGGTTTTCCCTAGACCTCAGACTATGAGTATAGAGAAGGAGAACACTCGTCTTACGTCGCCAACGGCTAACTACGGAATGAATTCATTATTGACCAGTGGGAGCGTCTGCACGCCGTCTGTATCTCACATTCATAAAAGGGGTCATTGGTGGCGCGGAACGCTTTCCGCATACCGTTACAGTTTTCATTCATTATCCTCATTCATTCCGCGCGCGGAACGGCGGGAAATCTTGGCACAACTTCTTGCTTCAAGTCGGTGAAGGAACCTCGAACGACTCCGAGGGCAGAACCCCACTTCTGCATGATATCCACTCGGATAATGATATTGTGGATGAGATTTACGAGAAGACGTTCAGTCCGCAAACCCTTCTCCGACTGCCCGAGATGTAAATCTTGACCCTCAAAAATGTTGATGTAGAAGTTCTGAATAGAAAAGTCATGAAGCGCCTTTTCGCCGGGAGTGCCACCTCTCATCACCGGAGCCATCATCATGTTGTGACGCAATCTCGATGTTTCGAACCGTTTTCGCAACGGAACAAGGCTCAATATCGTAGGGATCGGTGACTTCGTCCTCAAGTGTATCTTCGTCAATGGTGGGAGGAAAGGTCAGCTTGCGATGATTCCTCGAATAGACAAATATTGCGACTCCACCTCCCCTTTCCGGTTGAAGCGTCGCCGATTCCCCGTTCGAATAGCTCTCGCGATGATCGTCAACAAGAGCCAAGGCCAGACTTTCTCCTCGGCTGGCCTGTACTTGCCTACGGAGCCTTTCAGTCCTGGCCTTTCAGTCCACAATCCCTTCTCCGAATGAGATGGAAGTCTATTCCGATCGCGGCGCAGTGCTCAACGTCGTCTATCGGAACATTTTCACGAGCTGAATTCGCTCATGTCGTCCAATAAACATATCCCTCCTCCGCTTAGGTGCATCTACAATACATTCGAATCTCCGAAATCCCGCAATGGATCGTGCTTCGAGAGCAATGCTACGCGAGCTCTCATTTCCGACTTCTACAATCGACGACGTACCTCACTACCGTCGAAATGGAAGACAATCACTCCCGACGGTCTAATACCTCCGTTGGTGCTGGCTGTGCCTTTACTTCAAAGTAGCTTTCTTAACATCTTGCGCTCCACCCTTTAACAAGAAAATATTGGATTCACAACGCTTATGCCGCGATGAGAGCGATGTTTCCAAAGTTTATTCAACCTCCTATTGCTGCTCCCATTCTCCGCAGCCTTCCTGCTTATCTTCCTGCACCTTTTCTGCGCCTCCTCCTGCACCTCACCCTGGGCTTTCTCTCGAACCTCCGACAACACCTCCTCCGGTTCCTTCCCCTCCTGCACCTCTCCCTGGGCCTCCTCTTGAACTACCAACAGCACCTCCTCTGGTTCCTTCTCCTCCTGCTCGTCCCTCTGTTCTCTTTCCTCCGCCGCCATCTGGATTTCCGGGAGCGATAGCTTCGAGTCCTCTGAGGCGCTGCACAGTTCAACCGGACTCCGAAGAAAAACCAAACCTGTGCAAAACACACAAGTCTGGCATTTCTTGATGTTCCTCCATACATCGTAATAGAAGATCTCTCCAGAGAACCGACCATCTTCTTCCAACAAGTCGATCGCGCCGAGCACAAGCCTACGACCCCGCGCCGAGTTCCCCCTTGACTGCAACTGCATTAGCATCCATGTTCACGGGCACTATCGAGATTCACTTCACGGGCTCAGAGTGCATTCCGCCTCCAGCGATGCTGGCATTGACGAACGAAATTTCCGAAGTCATGATGGCACCACAAAATTAGAATCCAACTATGATTTGCGAAGCAGACCTCTCAACGCCGAATGATATGCATTTTTTTTCGGCAGCCTCTTATACATCCACCGAAGGCGTCATAGACACATTCAAAGAAAGTAATGCGCAAATGCTCTGATTGGTGATCGAAAGGCTCCCGGATATCCCGCAACAACGGAAAGTTTTCATGGGAAGTATTCCGAACACATTCGTATCTCTCATCAGCTCATCAATCTTCAATCTTACTCAATTTGGCCGCTGCAAGACACCTACTCGCGAGTGAAAACAGCGAATCATCGAAGATCGGCGAGTCATGGATGGTGAGCGAACGTTCTCACTTAAGTTCTCATATCAAATCCTCGATCAGGATGAAGACCTCATCCATATCCAAACCCAAACTATTTTCCGATTTTTAGAGCCCTGGCGCCGACGGAAGCTCCCCCACACTACCGCATCGAGCTGTTCTCGAAATCTTATATCGGCGTCCGGCTTCTGAAGAGCATCTCGCTTTCATGTGCAACAAGTAACAATGTCTGTTGGCGCGCCATGTTTCGAGTAGAAATAGAGTCTGTTCTTGAGTGTAGAGGGCGCTTATGTAGCAGACGATGGAGAATGAAAACAGAGAGCGGGACATTCAGAGTCTGGTGGCGGCAGATGACAGATCGTCTCCGTGAGTCAGCTGAATAAAAGAGCCGTGGATGGAGTCACAGAACCCTCCGACTACTCTGTGTTCAGTAGCCTGGAGCGAGAGCAGAAGAGCTTCTCACATTGCAGCGGTTCATTCGAAGCTACCCGTCAAGGAATTGCGAGAACGAGTGACGCAGTGGAGGGTTCGCACTCCGCCTTCCAGCGGAGGCTGGGTTCGAGCAACCCGACTTTCTATAGATTGATCGAGCGACTTAAGCTTGAACAAGGAATGATGGAATTCGGCGTGGACAATACAGCAGCTCGAGGGAATCACACGGCTCCCGAACGTGTTTACAGAGATAGACAGCGACGTCTGAACGAGTTGGTGAAATCTTATGAAAATCATGACAGCATCGAAAACCTAACGGCGGTTGCACAGAATATCAGATTTTAATCGACGCTCATTTGCTTGAATAAACATGTTAATCTAGACTCCGAATGCGCGCTTTCGAGAATGCTCCTCCGATTCATCTGAGGAGTCGGCTCCGGGTTTATCGGCAGAGGGTTTCTGGAATATGGGAACCCATAGTGTCAGATCGAGGGACGGCGTATGCTTCATTATCTCAGGTTCAGGGTTGGGGACGTCATTGTGGTGAGCCGATTGCCGATACAGACTGGTCAGCCAACTAAGTTACAGCCGAAGTTTCGTGGGCCAATGGTCATCTCAGAGGTACTCCCGAACGATACTTATAGACTCATTCAGTGGAGCAAGAAACAATACGTGTGCACAGCTCAAAAGAAACCGGCGAATTTGGAGAGTTCTGAGAGGTTCGCGTTGCTGTCCACTCCAGAAACAGTAAGAGAGTCAACGAGGATGGAGTCTGAAATCGGAGAATCGAGCCGAGAAGAGACATCATCGAGTTTCCAACGATGGAGGGAGCCGGGACCGATGTTGAGAGAGTCGTCGAGGTCATCAGCGCGTCGACGGATGGTGCAGCGGAAACGACGGAGAAGTCGGCAGAGGAGAAAAGAGAGACTGTTCTCACAGTGTCGAAGAGAACAACAACAGAGGGAGCGGCGAAAGAAGGCACCGTGGAGAAGGTTAGAGAGGCTGTAGCAGGTGCCGATGTAGGTAAGCAAGCGCCGAGAAGTAGTCAGGATAAGAATGTAATACGGAATCTCAATCTTGGGAAGCCTAGAGCGGGCAATTATGTAGGGAAGAATTCGGAATGGGATTCGAGGACGACTGTCTGTGGGTAGGTGGCCGAGGGGTTGGTTGGTGGCACGCAGTTGAATTTGACGGACTGAGGGGATTGGTATGTAAGAGGGCAAGGGAAATCGGGATCGTGGGATTCCGCCATGATAACGATCTCTTGCAACCACGCGACAGTGAAGGACGGTCGCACGTGCTTAGCAACTATGAGTGGACCGTCCTATCATCTTTTCGCGAGCGAGCTGAACAACCTACAGCGGAGTGTTCCGGGAGCCGGTGTATCCCGGGGTTATGCCGATGCCGATTGATCCGGGATTTCAGCCGGAATGCTATCCGGAGGCGATCATCGAGGGGGTCGGCCGGATACGCGCAGACTGGTGTTACCACAAGCGCTGCTCGAGACTGTTGGCCGCTAAGCGGGGAGTGCCCGAAGTACAAGCGGACGGGTGGGCGAGCCAGCCGGGAGATCGTCTCGGCGGAGGAGCGGGTTGCGGCTGCTGGGGATGCGCTGCGGTACTGGATGCCGGCCGATATACCCTCCGATGATGAGGATGACATCGACGGAGCGATCGAAGACGTGGGGCTGCTGCAGAAGCCGAAGTCGTCGTGGAGGCCGCTGTTGGTAAACCCGCCGCCGCCGCCGCCGCTGAGGAGTCCGCTGCAGAACCGGCCGTAGCTGTGGAGGAACCCGTTGCAGGCGCTAGAGCGCCTGCATTCGAGCCTGGTTGTCTCAATTATTGTGCCTCGAGGGGACACAGCCGAAGATTCTGCCCGCACCCCGACACCCCAGCCTGCTACCTTTGCCGGCTGTTGGGACATTTTCGAGAACAGTGTCCAAGTCGTGGTGTGTGGCTGCTGTTGTCCGGAAGATTGACGAATTGGGAGCGATCTTTGGAGAAGCGCAAACGCGTACGGGACGGGACCGCTTGCATGCAAATTGTGGAGCGTCTGATGAGCGAGAGACCAACGCGAGCGTCCTTGTCAATAAATCTGTATGCGGGACTGACCAACCAAGCGAGCGAATTGTCTTGTTAATGAGAGACATGTAGCGATTTTAGTGTTAGCTTCCCAGGAGGAAAGCACAGATAGCGTGGCCGAATGTAACAATGTCTGTTGGCGCGCCATCTTTCGAATAGAAAAAATAGAGTCTGTTCCTGAGTGTAGAGGGCGCTTAGGTAGCAGACGATGGAGAATGAAAACAGAGAGCGGGACATTCGAAGTATGATGGCGGTAGATGACAGATGACAGATCGTCATCGTGTGTCAGCTGAATAGAAGAGCCGTGGTTGAAGTCACAGAACGCTCCGACTACTCTATGTTCAGTAGCCTAGAGCGAGAGCAGAAGAGCTTCTCACACATGGAAATCCGCGCGCTCACGCGTGGTACGCAGAACCCGTATGCTACGCTTTCGCGACTACATCGATTGGGATTACAAGGGCTCAGGCGAGTCTCGAGCCCTCGACGTCTTCGTTGTATACATTAGTCTGCGGAGACCCGTACAATACACTCACAGAGTGCTCAAACTCATTCGACGCGCTTACGCCCTTACATGAAGAACCTGATTGGCAAACTGTCATGACCCACGCCTCGAGACAGTCGATTACTTCGACACGTAAATAAAATGAAAAACCATCTGCACAGCTGTCCCCGGTACGCTCGTGAATCGTAGGAGACCGCAACCATCTTCACATCCCCCAATATACATATATTTAGGTAAACGAAGAAAGTATATATCTATATATCTATATACCCCCCGGTTCCGGTTGCAGAGAATGCTCAAAATCGAATCAGTATCAATAGAAATGTGTGCGCCAGCAGCGCGCCGATCCAGCGTTGGGCGCCCGGGGGGCGCGCCAAACGCTGGTTCATAATAATCATGTACTATGAGGAGTTACATTCTTAAATTGTACCTATTTTAAAGGGCGGTCTCTCACGAAGAGAGTCGGAGAGCTCGTCGGAACTACATAGATGTTTAGCGGATTAAGTTTGTATGTAGAAGGAGGGTTGTTTTCCTTGCTCCTCACAGAACACCCAGAATATCAGTAAAGGATGAAAGTGTAAGATAACCAATGATATTCTGTCTTCCTCATTTGGGGTCTAACTTGCTGAAAGGTGCCCTTCCCATGGCGCTCGACGCGATCACAACTAGAGAGCGTCGACACCACGGGCGAACTTCAGTCAGACTCCATTGCGCTAAGAAGCTCCGGTGTGAAATAATGTGAAAGCAATCCATTAGCGAGGATATGTCCAAGAAGCGGACTGAATACAACACCCCGGCGATCCGCTGCAATAAGACCCGCGTCGGCTGCTCGCGATCATCGAGCTGATGCTGGCTCATAGCTAGCTCGGAGTCTCCGCCACGCGAATGCAGATCGCGATGATGGGACAGAGAGCTAGCGGGTGCTGGGCAACCGAAAGAATGCACGAGTCGGTTGCATTTCAGGCGGACTCCGAGGCGACCCTAAACTTTTCGCTCGTCCGTGTGCAGAGCACCCATTCGGCTCATCGGAGAGACCCGAATCTTAATGATGCGACCCCTCTCATCTTTTTTCGCGGAGCTTCGACAAGACCTTGAGATATCAGCGGGGAGGGACCAACACTCCGTGTACCTCCCGGACTAAAATGCGCTGTTATTGGGAGCGTCAGCTGACGGCTCAGGAGCATGACATGGCATTCGAACGTATGGAGAAAGGGACGGAGGAACTCAGAAGGACCGCTGACAAATATATGTAACCAATGATCCTTGCCTAATCCTCAAATACTTGGGGAATGTCAGCAACCTGAACGCGGGGCCAGCGATCGAATCCCCCGCCCCCGCTTGCCATCATCGGAAGGGGCCCGACTGCTGAAACTTCCAATGTTCAAGACGGACCTGTATATTGGACCGATTTTCTGAACGGACGTGGATATTCGGTGGAGCCGAGAGATTCTATTTCCGGCTCTCTGGCACAACGAATTAGCGTATACTTAGCTCGCATTCGGCTATTTTTTGACTGCTAGATAGAGTTGAGGGTGAGTCTGATGGTATTATTCCCGATCCGGAGCTTCTCGCGAATCATTCACTTGGGGCTCTATTTGCCAAGATCAGGCGGTCGTTCCCAATGCCGAATCGGAGGAGTATGGGTCGGATCCGGAACTCCCGGTCGACAGACTCTCCGACTATTATCGGCTCAGGTCAGAAGCGGAAATCGTGAGGAGGTGTGCGATTGGCACCCGCCGTTCTTTAGTTGGGGATTGTCTTCGATGGTGGGCTTATTAGGCGTCCTGAGTCCGGACCCCTCGCGGAAAGAGTTCAGATACAACCTTCAGATTGAGAGATCTGGGGTGAGAGAGGTCAACCGGAAAGCCGAATCGAATACTGTGATTCATTTTCCAGACCTAGACTTCGTTCTGCATCCGGAGTGTTCTTTTTTTCTTCGTCGGGACGCCCGTGAATTCTCCTGGCTCCGGGATGACGCGATTGTGGCTCCGTTGTAATGCATTTCTGGCATTTGTGCTGAGTGCATCTATAGCAGTTCTCGCAGCGGGGATCCTCGGCTATACAGTGCTTATTCCCCAATTTGTGGGCTCCAATCTGAGACAGGTAAGGCTTTAGCGACTTTTCCGCTGGAGCTCCGATGCCAACGGAATGTGGATAGCGGTCCTGTTCTAGAATTAATTGGATTCTTCGCTCCAGAAAATGCGCCTGATCCGCGAGAACGAGGCTCTCGAGAGATGGGCGAACTACTCTGACCCCGTATATCTATCAGTACATCTGTTCAATATAACGAACATCGAAGAGTTCAGGGATGGGGGACCTCCCAGAGTTCAGGAGATCGGACCTTATGTCTACCTGGAGAAACGAACGAAACGGGTTGATTACATGGATGAGAATGTGGTGAGTATCTTCCACGAGATCTGTTTCGGACTCCGGCGATATTCGATGACGAGCTTCCGCTTGAGCTGAACGGCCGATCTCTGGATCGTCGGATCGATTCGCGCACTCAGAGGCTTTCCTATTCCAGATTTCCTACTCCGAATACAAGTCTTATCGATTCCTGCGAGAATTTTCGTCTGGTGATCCGAAGGAAGATATTGTTCACGCGCTCAATGTTCCGCTGGTTTCCGTCGCTGACTTTATTGAGAAAACCATTCCTAACTTCCCGTGGTTGGAGCCAGTTTTCCAAAGTGTTCTCCATGCACTAACGTACAAGCATGACGAAGACATCGGTGAGTTCCATCAGCTCGCTCCGAAATAGCGCCTATATGGAGCAGGATATCGACATCATAAAGAGGAGTTGACGAGTTATAGACAAGATTATTCTCCTTCTCAGTGGTACGTCGCACCGTGGATGAGATGCTTTTTTCCGGATACGATACCCCGTTCGTTGTCGAGGCTGTGAAGCTGGCGAAGAAAGCGCTGCCTTCGCTAGAATTTGACTCGCACGATCGTTTCGGACTCCTGCTGAACAAGAATGGATCGATCTCAGACCAGTACACTGTAGGCACGGGCGCTGGAGATTTGCCTTTCACGAAAATAATCGAATGGAATGGTAAAACGGAACTGTCCTACTGGGGGAGCGATCATTGCAATCAGATCAATGGCACCGACGGCTCCCAGTTCCCGCCTCTCATGGACAAGGGGAACACACTGCAAATTTTCTCGGCCGAGTTATGCCGCTCCATCCACTTGGAGCATGAATCCGATACAGAAGTCAAGGGCATCGAAACGCAACGGTGAGAAGAGCTGTACCTCCGACGGATCTCCTTCCCACATGGACCCATTCGCACCTCATGCATTGATGATTATTCCTCCGCAGATACACAGTGCCGGCAGCCCTGTACTCGAACGCCGAAGAGGTGGAATCGAACGTTTGCTACTGCGAGTCTCCCGACAAATGTGATCTGAGCGGAATAATGAATATCAGCAAATGCCGCAAGGGTTTGCCTTTGATGATGTCGGCTCCTCACTTCTACATGGGTGAACCGAAACTATCCCAAGATATAATAGGCCTGAAACCCACGAAAGAAAAACATGAGACTTTCCTCGAAATCTCTTCGGTGAGCGATTCCAGTACAGGAAATTGATCATGGCGGTTCACTCGGCATGTTCCGTGGTTATTGAAGTATTAGTCAGTCATAAAATCGGCCTCTCGCTCTGCAGATGACCGGACTCGTGCTGCGAGCTGCGAAGCGATTGCAGATCAACATTGAAGTCAAGCCCAGTCTTTACGTGCCGTAAGTAATTTCAGAGTCCGCTCTTGAATAACCCGCAGACTTGCATGCCTGGAGGATGAACTCAGTATTCTTCATCACGTTTCAGGACTCTGGAAAATGTCACCGCAAGAATAGTTCCAGTTGCGTGGATCGAGGAGGTGAGTCTCAATCTCTTCTCACACCCTGCGACCTGAAACGGGTTCGATTGTTCACAGCGTTCGAAATCAGGGGGAATTCTATGGTCATCTTTCATTTCAGCGCATGGAGGCAACGGTTTCGTTCACGGGCTTACTGAAAGAGAAATTGGTTCGTCCACGGAATTCCGCCATCGCTGTGTGCTCTCTCGCTGTCTTGATTGGCGGTCTCTCCACAGTGATTGTGATTGTCGTCTCTTGCATCAGAGACGCTAAATACTTCAAATCTTTCGATCTCACAGCCATCAGCGTCGATGACGATCGGGGAGCTCCCGAGAATACAGGGGCAGGGACTACGCGAGAAAATCTTGAAAAAGCGACCCTCTCCCTAAAAAACGGCTTCGAAACTATAGCTGTCACGACGAGAAACGGGACTTGACGGAGATACGGTTCAAATCACCTCTGTGATTATAGTTATAATAATAATAATAATAATATATTATTTGGGCTGAAATCTCTCACGACCGAAGAATATAGAGGGCTCTGCGACCATGGTCCACTGTGTGATTTCTTTTGAGCTGTTCAGCGAGGACGGAACCTTCATCTGCCTCTTCAGGTCGGATGCAGACTGTCCCGATGTCATATATGTATGCTTAAGAGCTACGAGAAGCAAAATAATGCCTATCACGTATGACTGTTTTTTGATTCTGGATGGGCTCGCACCCGATTCAGGAACCGAGAGTGTAAATATCCCGCTTTCTCGCGCGAATTAAAATGTTCCTCTATGGAGAGGAAATGGAACGCTTAGATGAGGTAGATGATATCATGGGGGCGAAGGGGCCATGCCCCCCCAAAAAAAAATCCTGTGCGCGCCCCTGAAGCTCATCCGTGTGTGGCTCGAGGTATATTTAGCCTGTGGACCAGCGAGCGAGAGAGTTTCCGTCGTAGAACTTCATCACATGTTCCGGTCGAGCATTCTCGATGCCCATCTTATTAAACCATCTGATGACAAGAAATCTCCTCCGACCTCACTAGTGGAGGGAAGAAACGCCAAGAAGATAGCGAGAACAGGTCCTATATTCAAACGGAGGAATCCAGGGAGGGAGTAATCGAATCTCATTGGAGGATCAGGATATACATATATATATACATACGTCAAACGAAAAACGGAATAAGCCAACCATCAGGGTCAGAGGGTTTTGCTTCGAGTTGCTAGGGATGATACGTACGACGCAGAGGGATAGCGAGCCACTTCCACCAAGATTTCAAGTCAGAGTGTCACCAATCACAGTAGTCAGAGCCCGTCGGGACTATGAGTAACATTTGGAACGCAGTGAAGGTGAAGTCCCAGGTGAAAGCGATGAACGCGCATAACGATTTCCAGCTAAGCGAACTCCCGAAACCAGCAAACAAACCCCGTGGACTCCTCACGAGAACTCGACTCCCGGTCATGGAGGGTTTGAAGAAATCATTTTGCATCCTCAAAACACGGATGAATTTCCTGTAGCCGCTAGATACCGAATCTGCTGCGTTGATAAGAATCAAGAACTGTAGGAGGTATTGTGAATCTTCGAAGAGAACGTACACGATATTCTCCGTGCATGGAAAGTTACCCGTGACCGATGGAAAGGCGTTGGACAGCAGAGCGAAGCTTAGAACGTGGATCATTGTCAAGGGCAGCCACAAAACTTCATTGAGATATTCACAGTCTGACTCAATGCGGCTGCAGGCAGATATAACGCTTCCTGACGAGCAGAGCTGAACGTACTTCCCCATCCGTTGGGCGGTTTCTCCCATGAGTCGAGCGACTTCCAGGTTCAAGACCAGAGTCAGGATGCTGATGACTACGCAGCCTACCCTTGACACCGCAACTAGGCATCAGGGACTCTGGGAGGACGCGAAATTCCACTTTATGGGGTCGAATTTCGCGAGAAGAATCGAAAGGGTCACGGCCGCAGCAAGGCTCAACATGATTAGAGCTGTGTACACTCCGGAAGATGATGATATCGAGGTTGATCGCCGCTGAATTCTGTGAGAGATACGCCACACATACAGAACGAGACTGTTCAAGATGAGAAAAATGCGATAATATACGCTCAGTTTCGTTGTCCAAAGCGCTCCCGAAATCCTCAGCAGCACGAGGATGAAACCGGGCAGCGAAAGTAGATGTAGCAGGATAACCGCGGCTCGAACGAACTTGGACCACGTGGATTTATCGTCTGACAATCCGAGTATGAGCAAGATTCCATCGAAGGTATCCATGGTTTCAGCGTCTCGAACATGAATCTCGACCCCGATCCTGACTGAGGACTCAGTCGAGCAACGATTCTGTGGAACTCGGAATCTTTCACGGAGACACCATCGCCGGCGAGAGCAATCTCTTGATGAGCTTCGGTTCTCATCGCGGAGCAGTCGATAGATTATCTGCCCCCGACGCGGGTGGCGAGGCAATAGTTCTCAAACATCCATCCACCTCCGAATCCATCTTCGAGAATTGACTGGCAGACTTCGATGCCGTGGATTACGATTCGCGGCGGACTCATCGATTTGATTCGTTCACTTTGAAACATCGGGAGATGTCAGCGGATCCTTCTCGTGAGCTCGCTCTCTCGAGAGTCTGCCATGATAGGAGTACCCTCGAATCGATGAAGACTACAACAAATCTCCGGAGGCTTCGCAGTTGGCGGAAGACACGATGATTTGGAAACTCGATTCTGGACAAGCTGCAGTGCGTTGAATTTTCCTCCTGGAGCGTCGGCAGCTCCTCGCGAACGCTACGCTAGCTGGAGGGAGAAGAGGAAAGCTTCTATCGCGCTGTAAATCGTATAGTTCGACTGGGATCTGACGTAAATCAATCCTCCGTTCCGACGGGGACTTGGCTGTGGACGGTGGCGAAATGGTCGCGGTATAAGTCGCACCACGATCAAAGGCTCCGTCTGTGATGTTTTGAGCAACTCGCAATAGTCTGAATGGAGCTCCGATCACCACCGAATGGTCGATATTCTCGTTGATGACTTTTAATACGAGACGAGTGATTCTACCGAGTGGAACGCCAAGTTCTTCGTCCGAAACATATTGGCGACAAGTGCCATCGTGATGAGTTTCGGCATTAAGGGAAGCCTTGAGAGGAAGTTTCCCCCCTCCGCTCTTGGAATTGACTCTCGAATCAGAGGGTATGATCGCACAGATTAGTCTTCATGATTTCGCATCTGTTGTCTGGTTCGAGTCTCGGCGCACAGGAATCCGTGGTGAGGGAAGTTGACTCCGGCGACGTGATCAAAAAGAAGCTTGTCTTCGCCAATGAACTCGAAAACACGCAATAGGTTTAATTTCATGGTCTCCCAACTGTTCCAGAGACAGCTGACCGCTTCTCGCGGTCACGCTCCCACCGGCAGAGGAATTAATCAGCTAATGAATTAGAAGGGAATACGAAACTTCCCCGACGAAAGCCCGCTAACTTGGTGGGAGTCCATCCGGCATACCATAATGACGATGGCGCATACAAGCGATTCACCCAGCCCTCGAGGGGATACAAGCGTCGCCTACCGATAATTTACACATGATTCTCATGGCAGAGGAGGGCTCTCACTATCGGAATCACCGTCGTCGTCAAACTGGTCCTCATGGTCATCTTCTTCGTCATGTCGAGGCTTTCCGCGATCACAGGGTGCCCTCAAATCTTTCCAGGGTGGTTCTCGGTCTTCTCGTGGCATAGGCTTCTGCTCCCTCTCACACAACGGAGGGGGATTTCCAGAAAGTGGCGGCTCGTTCAACCTAAGCGGTAGATCCTGGGACTTCAGCGTCTTCGCCAGACCAATGAGCTCCGGGGAAGGATGTCCGAATCTGGGTCCAAGAGGATGTTCGTAAGGTCTTTTCGTTGGTAGTTGGGGAGGACATCTCATGAGAGCTGAATTCAAAGGCATGAGGCTTTTCATCGGATTGACATGATCCCTCAATCGCAGGTCGCGCTCAATCATCTCCATCCGGTGCTCGAGCTCCGCCATCCTTTTGGCGTGAATTCTCTCGCGGTCCAGTTTCACGAAAGGATTCCAGGGGGACGAGTTCACAGCTTCCTTCACCTACGGCGTGAATGGATAATATGATGATGACGATCATGACGAGAATCTCGCGAAGCTCTAGGTTCTTATTCGATTATCCTCGCTAGTGATCGTATGAGAAGGAAACATACGTCAGAACTGGATCCACTGCCATCTCTGGCTCTCATGACTCTGGTCAGGTCCTCGGCCAACTCAACGAGCTTTCGTCTCTGGGGGAGAGGGGGTTTCACGAATTTCTGCCGACCTTGGAAAAATGGCGAAATGCAATTCTCCTCCGACATCGAGACTCTGATTTTGACGAGATTCTTGCGCTGCTGTTCTTTCCGGCGGGCTCTCTGGCGTCGGCTATCTCTGGAATGCAATCGAGAGTCCCATGTATTCGAGCCGACTTCTGAAGGAGATGCGGACGCTCACCCTGTCGGGAAGTTACTCGCGAAAACACAAAAAAGAACCCACTTCAAGATAGACTTCGGTGGTCTCTCAGCCTTTCTGCGCTTTTCAGAACCGGGTTCGGTCGTTGGCTTCGGACTCCCTTTCTCCGCAATGTCGAAACCGAGCGCATCTGTGACCCATAGCCACCATGGGGGAGCACTCTTGCTCCGATGACCGGGTCCTCCTCCGTCCTTGTCGTGCTGCCGCGAAATCATTCCGGGCTTTGCTTCCTCGATATCCGAGAAACGAGATTCCGAACTTATGTTCATGGTTTCTCGACTTTTCTGAATGAGCGCGAACTTTTCATCTTCTTTTGCTCTGGGATGTGGGCTCTTCCGGACAGATTCTTGCAGTCTTTGATCCTGCGCGATGACCCCGTTCCTGGTCGCCGAACGGCGACTTTCGGTTTTCGCCTCTTGAGAGATATGTGGCGGTAGAATGGGCGGAATCAAGCCGACCACGCCCCCCATCTTCGATTCGTCGGCTTCATGACGTTTTTCGGCTTCTCGTGACCGCCTCGGGCTCCCTGCCACGGCTCCTGCGATCGTTCTCGATGCGGTAGGTCTGGAACACTTGAGATCCGCCTGCCTCTCCGGGAACGGGATGAAAAATTCCCCCTTGGTGCTGCGTCGATCAGGATTCTGATTTTTGCGCGAAATTCCGTTTATTTCTGGATCCAGTCCCGACACATTTATTCGCTGCCCCAGATTTGCCGCGGTCACATCGTTTCTGCATCTCGATGCCTCGAGAGCAGCTGTCCTCCTGATGTCTTCCCGCATGCCTGGGATTGTCACAGCGGAATCCTTCTTCGATGCAATCTCTCTTTCCGATTTCCGCTCAACAGACTTCGATTCTGGTAATCCCGCGTCCAGCATCGCCGTTCTGGGGGCTGTGATATCGCCGACGCACACGGGCTTCCCGGCGCTCGGTGCCGACGGGACCGACTCAGTGATCACGACATCTGGACCGATCTTCTCCTCATCATGTTCCCGCGGAGTCGCACCAGGCGCCCGAGCTTCTTCCGTCGTTCCAGGAACTTCTCGATGGAGTTTTCTCAGCCCGTCGAGCAATGTCCCTTGAATCGACGCTCCCTGTCGGTCCCTCGCTCCCGGTGGGATCGGTGTCGACTCAAAAATCGCCTGCACCCGCTCCGTCGGGCTCATTGCTCCGGTCTCTGGCATCAGAATCCCAGAATCCACCCGAGTGCTCTCGTTGTCCAACTCAATGAGGTTCAAACTCGGTTCCGTCTTCGTTTCCAATTCCGCCCGCGTTACTGCACTCTGACGAGGAGAACCAATTCTCGCGACGGATCCAGGAGCTCCGACGTAAAGTGTTCGCATTGAGTCGAGCTTTCCGCTGCAATGATTCAATGCCGTCGTCCTCTTCCTTAAGTGAGAAACGTTCGTTTGCGTTATATTCTTGAAGCTCTTCGACTCCCCTGAGCTCATGGTATCGGTTTTCTTCCCTGGAGTCCCGCGATTCCACATCTCGACCCCCGGCTCCGAGCAGGTCAGCGTTTCGAAGCGATCGAGCCTCATTCCCCCTGACTTCGCGGCCCTCGATCGACCCTCAGTCTTCTCTATCATCGGACCTGATTTCAGCAAGGATTCCGCTGTACCGACCCGAGACGCAGTAATGGCTTCCAAGCCCATGTGCGGGAACTCGACTTCGGGGCTCATTGGCTTCGCCGGACCCGGAATATTCACCGAGTTCCCGCTCGTCGTGGCGGTGGAATTCAATTCAATTTTGAGTTCCGTTGGCTTCCTCGAGCCCACGGAAACTGCACCGGGCTGTGCAGTCAGCGAGCCAGTCGCTCCGCGTTGAGCTTCCGAAATTCTCGATTCTGGTTTCATCCCTGAGTCCAGGCTTCTCTTCGGCTTCGATGCGATTCCTCCATGTGCCATTTGGTGTACAATCGCGACAGACTTCGTCTCAGCTTCCGAAGGTACGTTCAGATCCGGAAGAGGGACCGCGAGCTTGCGTGACCGATTGGGCATCCTCAGCGCCCCCACTGGTTTCCTTACCTCATGCTCGATTCGGGAGAAGACTCGATCGGACGCCGTCTTGAGCGGAAATCTTGGTATCTCGGAGAAAGGCGTCACCCTTCTCCCTTCCCTTCCATCGCTGAGCTTCGGCTCGTAAGTAACGTTTTCTAGTCTCTTGGTATTCGCTGCACTCGCTCCATCTCGAATCCCCAGCACACTCGAATGCGTTTTTCCATATATGCTTCCATGTACCCCCGGACTTGGTGCTATCAGTCCGACCCCAGGTGACGACACGATCGGAACCGGTTCCTTCGCCAATCCCGCAGATGCGTAGGGAACGGGCGCTATCCCTCCGTGATTGGTTTCTCGTGGATTCTCCTTCAGCGAAGCCTCGACCTTATCGTGTATCGATTCATTCAGATCCGGAGGCATGATCCTGTGCCCGCTACTCAGGGCGTCCGAGCGCGTTTTCACCTTATCGCTCAATCGCTCTCCGGAAGTAGCCGCATTCGCTCTGACCTCCGCTTCAATCTCGTACGTAGCCGCTCTGATCTTGGCATTTATAGGTTTCACCGCTGAGCCCGGTGCAACCAAGTCGTTCTTTGTTTTCGATGGGCCAGGATGTGGTTCTGACTCAGTGAGCCCCCTCCCTCCCCGAATACGAGGCTCATTTCCGTCCTTGCTCCTCTTCACCTCGAGCACTGGCTCTCCCGCGACACCTTCATGACTCCCCGGGCTCGGAGCCATGGCTTCGTTGTCCCGAGCAATTCAGCCCAGCCGTGCGTCCGAATGACGCCGAGGAATGGACATGAGCGCTTTAAGCAATCGAAGGCCTCAAAGCTCTCCTTGGATGAGCGCCATGCACCACAGGATATCTTGGTATGCAACGATACACTTCGTTCAAGTGGATTCGCCAAGGGTAGGTGAAAATTGTAGCTGCGGTGCTACCCGCAACATAATTCAAAAAAACTTCAGGAGCACTTCCCTGCTCCACCGGAGATACACCGTGTGCCGAGGGTCGACGAATATCTCTCATACGGATGGCCCGGAGTCCCCTCATTGTCTGGGCGACTTTTCGCGAAGTATAGAGAAGGTCGAAAGTAGATTCTTGGATCGGGAAAATCGTCTGCATTTTGCTTTCTCCTGAGACGACATCGGCAACCTTCCGGCATTCCGACCGGATTACCTCGTCACGTCCCTCCCTGATACGTCCCTGATCATGCTCTCGAGCCGGGGGAGGTCTCACGGTGAAGAATTGTGCCGGCGGAGTTTCGAATATCCCGTCGATATACGCTCTCTACGTACTACGTAGTATAATATCAGGGGTCTTGGATACTCTGAGCCGCGCATATCGCAAGCAAGAGCTTTCCATATCCGATAAACCCAGATTGCGAAGATTCCTGCATTGTTCAATTTTCCCACCCACCAAATCCACCACCATCCACCCACCATTATCAGTCCCGCCGACCCGGAGTTCACACATTGGGCGAGGAATTCTATGATCGTCATATCCAGATGTTAACGAAGATACGAATTGAGCTCTCGAAGAGCGATTCATGAAAAAGACTTGGCTCCCTGGCGTGTTGCTGCTGTTCCTCCTGACAGGCCTGCTGTTCGGGAGCGGCACTCTCAATGGGATATTGCAAATGACGACGAGCAAGCCCACGCCGGATCCCAAGCTTCAAATTCTGAAGGACGCCATCGCCGTCGCCAAAGCGATGCTCCCATATGGTCAAGCACTGTCAGTTTTCGGACGTCAGGGTCAGGCCAGTGAAGACAGGAAGAGACCATCCTACTGCAGGAAACGAGGATCCAGCGAAGTGAAGTCTTGTTCTACTTGCGAATATGCCGGAGTGTACATGGATGTTTCCTTGAAGATGAGACAAGGAGCTCCGGATCCGGAGACGCTCTCGCGGAATTATTTATTTTCCGGCCAGTTCCGGCATGTTCGGGACCTGATAATGACTTTTTTCATCCTCGGCGAAAATGAAACTTCTCTGCTCTCTCTGAGTCTCGAAACAAGGGACGAGGGTACGGCGATCGCCAGATGCGGCTTCTTCAAGAGCAGACCCATTGCCAACTTCACCGGCTCTGATGGAACGGCGGTCTTGGACGCGGCGGCCGAATCTTCTCACTCTGCGCTTGACAAAGCGATGAAGACCTCGTCGGCGATTCCGATCAGAAAGGGTTTGCATTTCGCTATTGTGCTGAGCCTGATAGCCGCCCCTGATAAAGTTACCGTTTTCGATTTGATAATGACCGTAAGGGACAGACCTGTGCTGACATGCGAGTTTCCGCCCCCGAAAGCGCAAGGTCCGCTGTTCTTGGACGCGATTCGCATGTATATGTTCCGGAGGGATCGAACCCGATTCCGTACAAAGCCCAGGTTGATTGCCAGAGTGTACTGCTGAATAAATCTCTATCCATTGATCTCATTCAGAGCTAGAATTTTCCCTCAGCAAGTGTCATGATTCTAGATCTCCGAGAATTCAGCAAGTCTCTTCTGGATATCGATCAACTGTTTTCGCCGCTGCCCGTCCCATATCGGAGAATAATTCTTCCTTATTCTCTCGTGTGCAGCATCCAATACGACTGGTGGAGGTACTGAGAGAGTCCAGCCGATTTTTTCGATGTCACGTCCGTGTTGTCCAATTCGTAAGATCGCAAATACTGAGCGCCTCCACGCGATTCCCTCAGGAGAGGAATCAGGGAATCAGCGACTCAATGTTCGAAACAGCTTCGTGGAATGCTTTCGATGATCTCGTGAAGCTCACGGGATCGAGGAGCGTTCTCGCCCCTCAGGGTGTTCTCACGAATCTCGTTGAGCGCGGAACACGCTTGACATTTCACCTTCTGAAGGAATCAGCGGCGCAAGCGCACCGTTTGCTCCTGGAGGGACACGGCAGCTTCTCTCCAATGAGCGAGTCATGCGCACTCACACCAGTGATACGCGGAGTTCGACATAGGCTATTCCGCCATTGCGCATGAACACCATTCGTGGAATACAGCGCTCGGACCCAGGAAGACCTCGCGGCTAACTCGAATGTTAATCGATCAGGCTTTCAGGAACTTACGGAAGCTCGGGCGATTGGTGCCTCATGAGCTGTCCGAAGCGCAGAAGCGAACCCGACCGTGTGCGGAGAGCTCCATCAACGGCCCGAGGCACGGAGTTCCAACCATCCATCACCTGCTGCGATGAAAAATGGATCCTCCATCCTCTAGTAACAATACGGCGCGGTGAGCAGCCGCGCAGCTCGGGTCAACCCGACAGAGCCAACGACCCAGAGGCCGAACAGTTTTGGTAAGAAGTTCTTCTTTGAACTCCTACAACCGGGGAATGTGATTACATCCCGCACCGCCGACAACAGTCGGTGCTTCATGCTAACGCAGCTGCGCACAAGGCGATATCGAGGTCCTAGGTTCCCCCGGCGGTACATGACAACTCGATGCCGACAACTCGATGCCAGACGAATCAATGCCGGACAACTCGATGCCCGATCGGCACACCGACAGATAGTCGTTTTGAAATAACACCGCCTCGAGAAACTTCTGCTTAGTCACAGTTGAGCACAATTTTCCGTGATTCTGACGATGATGCATGATTGGGGGGAGAGCTTGGGAGAGCAGAGCGCGAGGAGGCGAGCGCTCCTCACACAGCTAACTTCTCCGGGCGGAGGAGTATTGGGAGGGTTTTCATCCGCGGAATCGTTCTTCGTGCTCTGGCACGTTGGAAGGTCGACGTTTGCACGTAAGGAAAAATCGTCGGAAGTCCCGGGTTGTCTAGAACGATTTAGCACCATTTAATTTACGTCGTTCGCTCTGCTCTGATGTTTCACAAACGGTATTATTTATAGTTCATATACAAACTTACGCTCGGTTACCCGTCGAATTTGTGGGTAGACCGGATCATGCATTCATTTCATAGTTTTTAGAAACGCCCTGTAGGAATTCGACCGAGGTGCGACTGTGGAAACTATCGACCACTCGCCGCAAGCTTATATCGGCTTCCACATACTTTCTGCGTTCAGGCTCCGGAGAGTGACCGCCGACGAGGCGGGCGTATCGCAGATCTCTGTGATGCTGTACTCTCCGGAGACCATCAATCAGCTTCCAAAGAGTCGGATGATCGACTCCGAACTCGGTTTGCAGCCTCTTGTGAGCTGCTTCGGCATAGTTATTTGTGCGCGAATCGTCATTTAGAGTGCGTTGGTACACCGACCACATCTCGACGGCGAACGAAGGCTCCCGACGAACTTCGCGTCCGTCGGGCAAGATGTGGAGCAGCGAACCAACGTACGCATCCTCGAAATATTTGAGCACTGGCATGAGTTCTTGTGGAAGGTGTACCGCAAGGTCTTCGATAACATTATCGAGACATTCCGGTGGCACGAAGGCGAGGCCCGTGATCATGCGTGCGGCGAGATTGAAATCTGCGTCATTCCGATATCGACCCATGAGGTGCATACCGCCGAGCATTTTCTTCAGATTCTGAACGAGGTGGAAAAAGCAGCCGTGCATCTCGGCAGCCGGGAATGCGCCGACGAAAGCATTCAAGAGACCTTTCTTAAAATCTGAGGATATCGCCGACGCATTCAATGAAGGCCAGGTATCACGGAGCATTCCGAGCATCCGGCGGTACGTGTGCTCTGTCTTGTTCGGTAAGAGGGCATAGCACACGGGTAGAACGAAGCCGTCTCGGTCGGCCAGAACGGCAAGGATCTGGTAGAATAAGAGTGGAGACAGGCTGAACGTGCCATCCTGGTAGACCTCGGAGACGAGGCCGATCCATTCGGATACCGACTGCCGACCGAACCACAGGATACGGTCGGCATCGCCTTCACCTGCAGGGATATGATCAATTGAACGTAAGGAAACCTCATCGACGCCGACGCCTGGTGGGTCATCCTGGAAGGATCGTCCCACGAGCCATTCGAATGTATTGACTGATAAAGACATCAATCGATCACGCTTGGAATTACCCGAGTCCCCGAGGAGGAATGATTCGAAGTGCCCAGGACTGCTTTCGTACACCGTGTACTCAGGCGAGATGATAATCGACGCGCGACTGGACGGGAGTAGGGGCGGACGTCTCGAGGCTTTGCGGGTCCTGTTGACAACCCTTGCTAGAGTCTCCGTCTTCGGTGCGACCAACCCGGTCGCTTGCGACGAGGACTCAAAGACGCTCTCTATGAGCTGCGGCGGGGTTTCCTGATTATCTAGAGCGCGCCGTTTCAGAGTGCATAACCTACTGGCGATGTCGATGCCCGCTGGATTCGGCTCATCGCTGTGGATGCCGATAAGCTTCACTACGTCGCCAGTCGAGACGCAGGTATGCAAGCGTGCTTTACAGGCTCCGACTCGTTCACACCGCCAAAACTGCGTGAAACCGTCCTTACTTGTCTTCTCTCGGATGTAGACATGCCCGTCGTGGATTTTCTTCGGTGCACCTCTCTGAGAAACAATCGATCGAGATGCGGACGTCATTTTCCTTGAGACGGGAAATCGCGAGTCGTCCGTGCGCACAAAGATATCTCTTGAGTGAAGGCTCAACGAAAATGCTACGGCAAACAGCTGACCGATTGCAATGCTTCGAAACAAACTCATACGAGCCACGGTCCCCTAGGAGCGAACCATATGGTCGCCGCCCCATTCCGGCGGGAGAATTCCCGCCATCTCCACTGCATCCGATCGGTGCCGCCAATCACGGGAGAAATCTGGTCATTCGAAGGATCTGTGGAGGAGTCCGCATACTAGCGAAAAGTTCAGAGCGTGAAGCGCACACCTAGAGATGTGAGACTGCCGCGTCGAGAAGTTCCCTTGTTCTTGGATGAGCGAGAGTAGCGGTATCAACAAAGAAGCCGAGTTGCGTTCGATTTTCGAATTGAAAATTTCCCTGGGTTGGACAGGGCGAAAGTGTTTATGTCTCAGTGTGCAACATTGGGCGCAGAATGAGTTTCTAGTTGAGATTCTTATGTAAACGATCGTTGGGCTTCATTCGGACTGCTCAAATGCAGCTCTGCCGAGCTTCCCGGCATCAGGTTGTCCGGCATCGATTCGTCCCGGCATCGAGTTGACCGTGTCCGTCCCCCGGACCCCTCAGAGGACGAACCGCGTTCAGAGAGGCCATCGGAAACCGACGACCAAGGGTACAGAACGGAAAATCGAGAAGTGACTCTGCTGAATGCCATGAGCCGAACGCCATGATTAGAGACTTGTCGCACAGGAGGGATATGCTGATACGCTGAGATTACTTACTGCAGAGAGATAAAGATATTTCCATATCCATTGAGGTTATTCGCAATTCTCGGTTCAGATGGCGCTGCCCGACCACAATTATTGCTTCGGGAAAAATTTCTAGATCGACCAGGCTTCGCGAGGCGCATGCCCCTCAAGAGAGATTCCCTAGATCTCTGATGGCGTGCGTTTCTTGTTCAGGTCACGGGGGTCGGACAGTGTTCATCGATTCTTCTGTCGGAATTCTTCTCATCACGGAGTTCCAAGAGAACAGGAGCCGAGTGGAAGCACGAGGATCGAGGACACCAGCGGACTCACAGGCGAAGCATCAGCGGATGCGCATGCGGGATTCATGGATTCTAATTGGACCCCGGACGAGCTCAGCAACCCCGATTCTCGCGATGATGATTATCGGAGTCGGGGTCGGAAGACCTCCTCCCGTATGCTTAACGGGTAATGAGCGGTGAACCTCGGAAGTGTAGCGGTGCGCGGTCGGCACGCCCCGGAGAGAGCTGTGGTGGTGGTCCAGTCGACAACGATTCTAGAGTTCTGGAGAGGGCATAGCGTTGGAATAGAACGAACGGCGGAGGCTATCGATCGTCACTTCGGCCTTGAAAACACGCGAACGTTGTGTTCCTCGTGTCGCCCAAGGTCTTTCAGCTCAGTGACCCACAGCCGTTCCTAGCTCCCGAGCCCTTTGTGCCTGGGTCCGAGCCCCCGTTGAACCCAGCCCCTCGCTGCCCGGAGTCTGCCCGCTGCCGGCCACCGTAAGTCCCTAGATCCCGTCCTTGACGCTCAATCATAATCGACGATGGAAATATAATTGGTGGAGATGCGGCGTGTCGATAAGTCCGATAGCTATTGACAACCCCTTTCGGTCTTCTCCGACTCCATTCTAATTGGTTTGGAGAGTTTGAACGGGGGGCAATTATGGCCCACGTTAGGGTGGGGGTTCTCTATGATTCCGATGCTCTGGCGCCCGGCGAAATCAGCATTCGTGAGGGTGATACGGTGACGGTTATGCGTCGAGATGTGGGAGAAGGCTGGCGCGAAGGAAGGTCAATGCCAAGGGGAAGAATGGGCTGTTTCCGGAGGCGTACGTGGACTTGGGTTCGTCGCCAGATGTTTCCCCATCGACCGACACGGGTTTCGGCTCGTCTGCGTCGGTTCCGTCGAGCGCGCTTCTGAGGACGACATCAGATGACGACTGGGGCACTCCGGAGGGACTGCTAGAGATGGCGTCAAGAGCTCAAACCCTGGAAGAGCAAAAGGAGGTCAGATTATTTCCTGAGAGTCTCTAGCCAGCGTCCTCAAGGGGCTCTCTCTCTGGGGAACGGCTCCTACGCTACTTCGGACTAGGGCGACGTCAATGGAACGATACCCTCCAAGAATAAGGGCCTGCTCTCGTTGCTGATCGACCGTCCAAGCTTACCGTCTGCCGTTCACAGTGATATCTTCTACGGGCAATTGGATGACTTTTTGTGATCGGCACGGAATGAACGTTGATCATAAAGCGTCTACTTGAAAATTTTGCAGGCTACTCGGAAATCCTGTGGTAGCAGTGATGCTGCTCGCGACATCGTACTGACCAGGCGCTCGCTTTTCTCCAAACTCTGACCATGAACGAAGGCATGTCAAACAGTGGGCCTGCAGCCAGTCGGTTGGCCCAGCAGGACAGCCGACCCCGACGGGGTTGCCTCTCATTTGGATGGCTGTTCAGGAGCGCATCGAAAAAACAGAAGTTCGGTCGAGTCTCGGCTGAAAGTCAACCGTCTGGGACTGCTCCGAAGAAAGACGTCCGCTCTGAGAAATCTGTCCTGCGATCGCTGTCAGCGAATGAGGTTCCCACGTCGGATATGGCACTCGCCAATCTGTGCCAGCTCTGCCTCTGTGTCGTCAGCGCGAAACAGCGCATGCGACTAGAACCCTGTGCGCACTCGTTTTGCATAGAGTGCCTACAACAACACGTAGTCGTCAATGTTCAAGACGGCCGTGCTACGATTCCGTGCCCTCACGCAAACTGTGATATCGATCTTCGAGAGTCGCAAATTCGTCGTCTTCTAAAAGACCAGCCCGGACTAATCGCGCGATGGGCTATCCTATCGCTCAACCAGGAAGTCGCCCGCGATCCTCTGCGTATGTTCTGCCCAGGTCCGGTCTGCGGGAATATATGCCAACTTCCGAGGCCAGCTACGGATGCCTATGGACTCCAATGTCCAACGTGTGAATATACATTCTGCGCCGTCTGTCGAGACACCTGGCATCCCCTCAAAGACTGTGACAAAACAGCCGTCTTCCAGAAAACGTTGTGTGGTCTAGCAGGTATGTTCCTCCTCTCATAGTATTCCGCCATTCGATCGGTGCTTTGGCGGCAAGAATTTGCGTTTCGCGAGCTTAGAGTGAAACCGCAACTGTCAGTGGATATTCTGCCCGACCATCTAGTCGGCTGACTTCACTGAATCGAACGTCGGACACCGAGTCGCTCACCGACATCAGAGCTCTCCCGTACATCGGAGTCGGGTTCTTGCCTTGATACGTATCTTCCTAAAAAACTCACGCCTGCCGACATGCGGCAAAGGCGATAGCGCCCTCATCCTTTACATTCGGCGTTGACGCCTCCAAAATGGAGCTCATGAGTCATGAGGATGAGCCTCAGCTTCAGAATGGCACTCATGATTGGGCTGAGCGAAACGGGAAGTTTTCGCTTCCGAAACGTCCGGAAAGTAGCGGATATGAGCTCATGACGTCAGGAGGTATGAAGCCACTGATACGATTAGGTTCATCGAGCATGTGTACAGGCATAAGTGAATGATCCGAAGCAGATCATCGGATGCAGTATCCATCCGGATAGCCTCTTGTTGACGGCGAACTTCGGAGTCTGCCGGCGGCAGAGGCTCCAGCTATAGTTCGATAGTGCTTGTGATAGGGCGGCCAAGAACAATGGCGATAGCTCGGACCCGCCTCGCTAAGATGACGGCTCATGTTATCGAGATTAGCTGCGCACCGATGTGTGGGACGATAAGAGGCTCTCGATATTCTTGTCTCCGCCTCATTAGGCTGTTTCCAGATCATTACGAAGCCCGGACTCGGTCCTCTACTCCGGAGAACTCTCTCGGCTACATCTGCTCTTTGAACAGCAGCCCCTCGAATCAACAAAACACGAGCCGAACTAAGTACCCCCCACATTCTTCGCTCTGTCTGAGCAATCGGTTCTACTCCGATGCCCCGATTCTCGATCCCCCGGCTCTTCGACTCGCCACCCATCACTCATCTCGGAGACTTCTATGAACTACCGATCACTTCCAATCGCGGATCCATGGGTGTCTCCGACCTTCGGAGGTTTCCTCATTCCACGTTTTTTATTCCTTCTACCGGAGGGATCTCTCTCTCCGAGGATCATGTATTCGTATCGTTAATTTGATTATTCCAAGGAGCTCAAAGGCTCTCAGTCTCAGGCTTGCGAATAAAGATTAAAGCCCACGCGGTGTACGTACTCGATCAGGGAGATCTGATCCGATTCTAAGTCATCCACAAATTTGATGAGTTTATCGTTCAGAGCTTGATATTTTTTGTCTCCCCGGAGCTTGGCCCAACTCGAGAATCAGCATTTTGACTGAATACGCCGCCTCCTGTTTCTGGATATGCTCAACAATTTCGATGATATTCACATGGCTTTTCCGAACCTCTAGGTTGAGACCCTGATGCCAACCTTCGATATGGTTGGTTGTTCGTGCCCCGAAATTTCTGTAGTGATAGTACAGATGGAATAATTCTACACCTAATCCGATCGATTTTCATCTCTCGACTATCTCTGGGGCGGCTCAGGAATCCCGCCAGATTAGCGGGTCGAAAAATCGGGGGATTGAGAATTGGGGGATCTGGAGTATACCGAGCAATCATCATCTTTGAATCTTCAAGATCTCGAGGACGAGAATCGTTTGAGGGAATCGAACGAAAGGATGAATACGCGGAGAAGAGAACCTTGTCCCGAGGACTCGGAGCTTAGCGACATTTGTCAAAATAATAGCATCTCAATGTTCGGATAAATCAAGGAGTTCATAAACTAATGAACGAACCTCACGAATACTTCTTCAATGCTTCAATGATCTCGGCCTACCTTGGCCCTTCTTCATCCACCCGGATTTGCAATATACCGTGTTATACCGATAGGCGGAGGAACGAAAAAGCAAAAGCAAAAAGCGCGTATGACGAGCTAAGAATAATATATATTTCTCTGTATCCAATTTCAGGCATCAAACGATGTCCACACTGCAATGTCCTAGTCGAGCGAGGAGAAGGTTGCGCGCAGATGCTGTGCAGAAATTGTCGTCACCTATTCTGTTGGTTCTGTTTAGCCTCGTTGGATGACGACTTCCTTCTGCGACACTTCGATAAGGGACCGTGTAAGAACAGATCAGGTCATTCGAGGGCTTCGGTCAGGTTGCGTCGGATGCTTGTCCTTGGGTTACTCGCAGGTTCCGGTCTCCTATTCCTCCTAGCCTCCCCGATCCTGATCCTGGCCATCCCGTCCGTACTCGCAGAAAAATACGGCTCCAAAGGATCGTGCTTCTCTGGTGCCGTATTGAAGACAGACGAGTCGGATACTGCGAACAAACCATCAGATCCGCTGTGAAGCTTCGAGCCGGGCCCGGTTCGTCATCCTCAGTCTCGGCGAGACGCAGATGAAACGAAAGACAAGCCGTTCGTCCGGGGGAAATCCGAAGTACGGAGATCTCTGCCAGCCAGTGCCGCGTCGTCGGCGCGTCAAGCTATTCGGATGCCTTCATTCGGCAGAATGTCAATGTCAATCTTGAAGCGTTACCGCCAGAGGGAATCTGCTCTACCGTAAGGCTCCGGTGGGCACACGACTATCGAACTTCAGGTCCTTCGATCAAGTTTCGGCAGATACGGGCCCTTGGGGCGATTTGCTCAGCTCCGCGAGATATCGGGAGCCCGCCGACGGCGAGCGTTTATGGTGAGCAGACGTTCGATTGAGCCGGCCTTCAAACTCATGGGAGGAAAAATTCGAGCTGCCCAAGAACTTTCGGGCTTACGAGCCGCTCCGCAGTCCCTTTAGTAGATTGCCTCTTCATGACTGGGTTTCACAAGAACAACCATCGATAATAATTAATGGTGAAACCCATTAACGGCGCAAGAATGATCACGGGGAAAGGAAGTCAGAACGCTGGTGCGCTATAATTGAAATCGTCCATTCAATAAACAATTCTTAGATCTGTTCAGTCATCCGTACGAGCAAAGAATATCGATGGCGATGACCTGAGACATCGACAAAGCGTAGAGGAAATTCCACCTCCAGACCTTCTCTAGTCGAGGCTAAGAGGCGTCTCCGTGGAATGACGGAATTTTCCGAGTGTCAGAACGGCTTCTCGATGGGAGTTCCGGCCACCACTGCCAGTAGCCAGAACAGAGAGGATATCATGAAGTCGCGGAAGGACTCACTCGCCTTCGAGTCGCGCGAGCATCTCCCGAATCTGTAAAGGGTGTGTAGCAGTCCTCGATTTGAGTCCGCCACGAGCGAAGGCTCGGGCTAGATCCTGCGGGGGAAGCCCGCAGCTCAGTTCCTAGACATTGCCGCCGCCATAGCTGCTACGAGACGAGCTTGCTTCGCTGTCTCATGATATTCGGCGAGAAAATCTCATGACCTGACTCCGGTGAGGTTTGGGTCGCCTCATTGTCATGTTCGCCCGTATTTCCCAAACCTATCCTCTCGCTTTCTGGCATCTCCGAATCAGGCATCTCGGAAACAGGCATATGGAACGGTACCCTCTCATCGCCGGGATCTCAGCTCTTCATCTGTTTCATTTCTCCTCCTCGCTACCCTTGTTCTTCCCTCCCCTCTAATTTACCTCGTTGCTCCGATTATCCCCGTTCTCTGCTCCTCTACCCCGTCCGCATGCAGACACACAAGGCCACGCAAGTCATTATTTCCGAATCCCGACGGAAGAGCGCTCGCTGCAGCTTCCGCTGTCGGCAGCGATCGAAGACAGCGATGTGTGGCGCAAAACGGAGCAAATATACGCGACTCACCGTGGAATGCTCAAGGTTCGAGGAGATTCCCCTCGCCAGCCAATCCAGCGCTGGAACGGACAATTATGTGGAATTTCAAACAAATACCTTGCATACTTTAGCAACGCAGAGCATAAAGCATATATGCGAGAACGAAAGCTATACTCCAGCATGCGGTTCACGTTGCAATTCCGCGAAATTTTTCCCGGAAGTGGCCGATCTGATATCAGAGGGTAATTATCAGAATCATATGCCTATATTTATCAGAATTTGTCGATGAGCTCTTGAGATTAGCGATGGGGAATTGGATGGAAATGTGTTGCGGATTTGCTCCGAGAGCTGAGCCTTTTTCACCACTTCCGATATTCTTCGATCCCTTCGCGTCGACTCAGTCCTCTTCATTCACCCAGCCGGAGCGTCTTTATGCGAATGATGTTAGGGCATCAAGTAGAAAATCGTTTTATCAGAGAGGAAGTTTTCATGTCTACGCGGAACCGCGTGATTTAAGATTCTATGGTGTATAAGGAGGAGGGCGGTCCGACTACAAGCTCCCGTGAATATTTCACAAACCACGGTCGGAAACGACCAGTGAGGAGCCGTAGCGATTCCGCCACGGCTCGGTACAAGCCGTAGTGTCCATGACCCGTGACGGATCATCTTGGCGTCCATGTGTTGTCCGTGTTGTCGATGCCTCTTCAATTCCAGCTTGACCTGAGGCGGGAAATCTGATCAAGCCTCGATATCAGCAAAACAATGGGAGCTCCATGATTCCTCATGCATATCTTCTTTTTCGTACATTCCGTCTCAGATATAAGCCTCCCGAACAAGATTAAACTTACAGTTGAGTGGCTGCGAACGATCGAGAGTCGGTCGCGCAGGCAACACTTGGGGTCGATTTCTCATTAGATAAGAATCGCCTGATCGAGGACGACGTAGCTGATCAGGCTTTGGAATGTGATTCCCCAGACACATTGATGGAAGGCATTCTCTGCATTGGCGGCTATGATTCGACTCGACTCCGGGAACAACTCTCTTAGATCTAGGGTGTGGAGAGAGTCATCAGGAGAAGCGACCACGATGGGTCGCTCTCTGATGTCCTTCTTGAACCGCGTAGCTCTCGGTGTAGCAGGTTCATCAATAACCTTGGATTCGGCGTAGATACCAGAGCTAGTGATCGAAATTCATGTTGAGAATTGGTCCGCAAGTACAGGAGTGGGCAATCCTCTTCGGAAGTGTGCTGCCCCGGATATGTTGATATCGCTGTTTTTCCGCCGCACGGACACGAAATAGGAAAGTGTCGCGGCCCACCTGTTTCTCTAATAGGAGTCGAAGATACCCGTGTTCTGGAATCTCACGTAATGATGACTCTCCTCCGTATTTTCAATTTTTTTTCCCGATTGTTCGGGATGTCGATTGGAACGGGATCAGACCTGACCAGAACCGTCATTCGGACTGCTCTTGTGCTCATCGACTTCGTCTGCTGTGTTGGTGTCGTTGTCTTCGTGGTCTGTAAGACTCAAGATGAAACTTCAGGAATGGTCATAGCCTATTTCACTCATTTTTGCTTTGTATTCAGTCATACTGCGTTGTATCTATGGAGGATAAGTTGGGAAGAAGTCAGAGTCTCGAACCCAAGGACACTCAGCTTGTCCTTCCGTCTAGTTTCTGGAATACTCGTAATGGGCAACCTCGGCCTCTTTGTCGGCAAGATCATCGGTGATAATTACACAGAATACACTAATCCCCCAGGATGCCCGTGGGCTTTCTACTTCGTGAACTTTGCGAGACGCCTACTCCCGATTGTACAATTACAAGGCTTGATGCTATATCTCGACATCGCTCTGTCTCTCCGAGCCCTCGCTGATGAAATCGCTCTTCTAACATTGACATCCCGGAGAGCCACTATCCTCCTGGCGAGCAGACGGATTGAATCGAAATGCCTGGAGCTCAGCCAACTTCTGGAAACTCCCTTGATAATTGTGCACATTTCCCTCTTCGTGCGTCTTATTTCGGGAATTCCCGCGGAATTCAACGCGGCGAAGTGCAGGGAAGACTCTCTTTACTACGGATTCATCAGCGCAAAATGCCTGGCAGAGTATTGGATCGTCATGGATTCGGCTGACCTGGTTGCCAAGCGCAGCAAGGACTTCGTGAAGAAACTTCGAAGAAGCAGATATTTTTTCGGGGGAGTCCCCAACGGCAGCCACCTATTTGCCGCGTCGAGACACGGAATAACTCTCAAATCGAAGCATCCCATCGATTGGAAGTTTGGTTGGTCATTCTTGAGCTCGAGCTGGAGCTTCTCGCTTTCGGCATTCCAATCATTTGTCTCAGTGAGAATAAAGAGAGAATGTCAGATCTGAAGACAAAAAACTACGGCAGCGAATCGTGTCTCAGGGGCATCACGAGAACGAAAGCTATACTCCAGTCTGCGGTTCACGTTGCGTTCCGCGAAACTCCTCCCCGAATGCAAGATGCTCGCCGGGCGAATTCTCGTGCGTTCCACGATAAGATCGGCTACTCTGCAGAGGATTGCTCTTGCGGAGCGACCCTCCTCTCGCTTCCTGATGCATCCACAGTGAAACTCATCTTGATGTTTCCCCCCGATCTCGGACAAACGATTGTTCACCAGGGGCAAAGGTATCCCTCTTGCGGGAGGGACTCCTGGAACGTTCATGACTTTTCCATCTCTATTGGAAGCTATAATATCTTAACTATTGGGAGCTACCTTAACTTTGGAAGCTCTTTGGAAGCTCCCGGCCTGCAACAACCTGGATGCCAAGTTTCCTGTCATCTTGCTTTCGGTCGACTCCCGCCTATGAAGCCAGCCGTGGAAGGGCACGCCCGCGCCGAATTCCAAGAATTGGATCCGGAATCCGGATTCGTCGGGAGACCTAATGGCCTAGTCTCCGCGTATCTTGATTCATGTGTCCTTAAGATTTAGGGATTCGCAATCAGCCATCTCCCAGGTGTCAGATCACTGACAGAAGCTTCGCTGAGGTTGAGCCGCACGAAGAGCTCACCTAGGAAGGGAGAGTATTTACACGAGGATTTGCGATTCGGGTGCGGCCGTTTCGGGGATGGGCGATTGAGGGGTGGGCGACTCGGGGATGGGCGATTCGGAGATTGGCGATTGGGGCATTCGGGAGCATACCGGCTGTTTGGACCCGTTTATCCATTCACACAACTTTCCCATACAATATTCTGCTGGATGGCCGCGCTCCCGTGTCGACTCCGCACTTCATCTTCAGGACAAGAGTACTTATTAGATCATGGAGCAGGGAGTCCCGAGAGGAGAATGCCGAATTGTGACCTGCAGTATATTAGCGTCAAAGCATTTTCGCGACTAAATAGCCCGTTTGGTGAGGAGTGGATGAACTTCTTGTTTGCATCGATAGAGAATGGAACGGAGGGCTTCCCTTTCGATTCACTCCGTGATCTCTGGAGGTTCCGAGGCTCGCCGACGGTGCAGTACATGAAAACTCATCGCCGGACAATTCATCGCCGAGACAGCTCATTGCCGGACAACTCATCACCGGTGAAGTCGATGCTGAATCGGGTTTTCCTTCACGTATATCAGTTTCGTGGAATCAACATCGAGGATCTGGATTCTGCGCAAGCGGTCAGAGTAAGACCGATCTGACACCCATGCGAAGGAACGTCACGCGTACGATAACGGCACGAGCCCTTTCTTTGTTTTCGATCGGTGCGTAATACTCTTGTGTTAAATAATAATAATGAATGATAATACCAATAAATAATGTTTAATAATACTCTTGCGTTTTTAATACGTTGTATTCAGTCCCCTTCAATTGGCGCAGTCGCTGTGATTTTCTCAGGAAAAAAAGACCTCTGCTGTCTCGTTCGGCGTAATGGAAGCTGCACTCGCACAGATTGAGGAAGCTTTGAAGCTCCTCCAAGCGAAGTTAGAAGCGAAGCCCATCGAAGGTCGGGTACTCGCTCTCAACAACGTGCTCTCTCTGATCGGAACGTTCTACTACGAGCCTGGGAATGGTCAGATGTTTAATCGCTGCTTCAAAGGCAGTGAGCCATATCTCTCCTCAAATTGCATTTCCGTCGATGAGCGTCGCAAGCTCATACTCAAAGCTTTAGGCTCCCGAGAATCCAACCAACTGCGTGGCAGAACTTCCCCTGAGCAGCACGAGAGTAAATCCTACGGACACCCAACGTCGTTGTTAGAATGCATGTTTGGTGAGTCGAAGTCGCTGTTCCGTCGACGTCACGACACCCTCTTGGTCGTTCGACCCGCCCCTGACAAGCTAGTCGAAGGAATTGTCAATTCGACTAAGCTTAGTGGCGATGATTTCGAATCCAGTGAACTCACGCTGCAGAACTTCAATGCTTTCATTATGCTTCACCAACTTTCGGATTCTTCTTATAAGACCTATGTAAGAGGCGTCATCATGGGATCGGTCGACGAAAAGCCGGACACCACGCCGGAAGAGCTCCGTACTGTCATGAGAAGGTACGAGACTCACGCGGTGGACACCCAGGTGGACAACGACGGTCAGAAATCGGGGAGAGATGATCCTGTAGTCCTCAGTGCCAAAGCTGGACCCGGCAAGAAACGCTCGAACTCGAAGGCTAAACCTCCAGAAGGCCCACGTCTCTGCTCTCTGCCAAGCTAGCGGAAGGGACAATTTCCGCCGAGATTGCAAGTTCCGAAACGCCAAAGTAACACTTGCAAGGAGGTCGGGCATCTCGCGAAGGTTTGTTAGTCGCTCAAGAACGACGGCGTTGAAGTCAATGGGATGTTGAGCTCATCGAAGGTGGTAAGTAGGTCACGCTAAGCGTTAAAGGCAAAACAGCGACTTTCCGTGCTGACACTAGAGCAGACATCTCTACGGTGAATCAGGACACCTGGAGGAGCCTCGGATCCCCTAAACAGGCTGCTGACGACTCGTCATGCACACACGTTGATGGTGGTGACATTAGCAGGAAAGGCTTCCTCAAAGCGCAGTTCAAGCTCAGGGGCGAGTCTCTGGAGGAGCCGCTCCTCGTCCTCGAGAGCAGGAGGGCCAACCTCCTTTGTGACCGTCTTCTCAGATTCGGAGCTGGATTCGAAGGCAGCCCACATCAACGCGATTTACACAGCTTCGCTCACGTCGCAGTTCCCGAATCTCTCCAAGGTTGGGCTGGGCAGATGCACGAAATTAGAGGTTCACCTGTAGTTGAACAAAGACGCCGTTCCGGTTCATCTCCGGCCGCGGCCCGTGGCCCTCGCATTGCACGAATCTATCGACAAGGAGCTCGACAGACTCGTCGAGAACGGCACTCTGATTCCTGTCGACTCTTCCGATTGGGCCACTCCTATCGAAGTCGTCAAAAAGCCATACGTTAGAATTTACGCAGACTACTCAACAGGGCTGAATGATGCTCTGGTAGAAATCGAACATCCGCTTCGGAACGTGGACGAATGAATGACCAAGTTTTCCGGAAACGAAATTCTCGCTCATTTGGGTCTGGCCGATGCTTACCTTCGGCTGTGTCTGGACACGCCGAGTCAGTAGTTGACGACGATCACGACACATCGAGGACTCATCCGGTACACCAGAAAACGATTGATCAAGCACCCGCCGGTCTTGATGGCGTTCTCTGGATGATATCCTGATCGTTGCCTCGGACAATAAGCTTCACGAGCAGCGTCTCCTGAACGTGCTGCGACGGCTGGGAGAATGGAGGTTCCGTCTTCGGAACCCTGAGAAGAGCGGAGTCATGGTCTTCTCTCGACCACCAAACGACCATTCCGAGGATAAAACTCTTGAGATACAGGGACTTCCAATACCAAAGGTGGATTCCTACAAATATCTAGGACTTGTATTATCGGCAGACGACGACTATCTGTCCCAGCACTGGGACAAAATGTCCGAAAAAGCCAACCAAGCAACACAGAGACTCAACGCGAGAACCCTCTGGAGCTTCAAGAGATTCGAAGTCTCCAAAATTCTCTGGAAAGCTACAGCCGTACCGCAACTCACGTACTGCAATACAGTCGTCATAACTAGGCCAAAAAGACTGAGAAACCACATCGAAGTCAGGTAGCGAGACGCGGGGAGATGGGCCCTTGGCGTTCCCCACCACACAATAGCCATAGAATTCATCGAAGGTGAACTCGGCTGGAGTTCGTTTGACGCCAGGGAAACCATCAGCAAAGTGATATACTTCGAGAGGATAAAACAGATGGACCCGAACAGATGGCCAAAACTTGTTTTAGAAGCCGCAGAGATGACTAACACTAAGATCAGATCGATTGAGAGACTCAAGAAACTGAGAATACAATTCGATCTAGAGTCCCTCAGGCTAACCGGAAGTACATCGACACACTCAATGTGGAACACATTTCGCAAAGAACTCAAACTGAGGGTGCAAAATAAGGCAGATTCCACATGGAAAAAAGGAATGGAATCTAAATCCACATTGAGCATCTATCGTCAGTTCAAGGAGACAAGAGGACTCCAACAGAGACTGTACGATAATTCTCGCGGTAGCCAACTCTTGGCGCTCACAAGAGCAGGAATGCTGAGCATCAAGAAGAGGCAACGGAGCCACGACCCTTCCATCGACACCCTATGCTCGAAGTGCGGAGCAACGGAGACTGAAAAAAACATAGTCCTAGGATGCGAGGAAGATACATTCTCACCAGAGGAGTTTCCTCTCCGAATAGAACTTTCGCCTAACACTACCCAGACGACTCTTCGGAAGACAAAGGCAACCCCCAATACATGGGAGAGAAAAGATCTGTGAGCGCAACACAGCTCACCCCTGAAGAAAAGGGATCATATGTGCATATGAAAAGATCAAATAAATCCAATCCAATTCAATCCGAATGGAGAAACGCTTCTTCAACGTCCCAAGGTGAAATATCTCGGTATGATTGTCTCCGAGAGGAGAGTCGAAGCCCATCTAGCCAGGGTTGCCGTGATCAGGAACTTGAAGAGGCCTACGAACCAGAAAGAAGTTCGCGCGCTTCTAGGTCCTGTGGACTATTACGGCAAGTTCGTGAAAAACCTGCATCTTTTCAAGACACCCTTAGAGGCCCTGCTGGTAAAGGACACCACGTTCGAGTGGACTCCGCATCATGACGCCGCACTCACGGGCGTCGAAGAGGTGTTATGCGGTCCGTTACGACTCGCGCATTATGATCCGGAACAAAAGCTCGTGGTTGCCGGGAATTCTAGCCAGACCGGTATCGGGGGCGTACTACTACAACGCTACGAAGACGGAAACGAGCGCGCGGTATTCCACATCTCAAAATCTCGCACCAAAGCGCAACGCAACTACAGCCAGGTGGAGAAAGAAGCACTCGCGCTGATAACAGCTGTGGAGCGATTCAAGAAATTCGTGTCGGGGCGGCATTTCGTCCTGCAAACAGATCATTGACCGCTCCTGGCTCTTTGCCGGAAATCCAACACTAAAGGCTTACAGGAACGCACCGAGGCAAGGCTCTAACGTTGGGCTCTCCGCTTGGTCGGCTTCGATTTCGAGATCGAATACGTCAAGACGGAAGATTTCGGTCAGACCGACGCGTTCTGGCGGTTGATTTCTGAGACCCGAGACGCGGATCATTGGCGAGGAGATAGATTTCTTTACCGAACTCTATGTCTACGATAAGGGTTTCGTATTGTCTCTCTTTGTTTTCCTCACTCTCCCGCAGGTTTGCCTTTACTCTCTCCGACATTAGCACTACATCAGTGGCCGCGGATAATCCCACTAGATTCCTCCGAAATACATACATTACGAGGAGCTCTTATTTCCGCACAGACTGTCTCTGACGGTTCTTTCATGATTGCGGCTTTCAGCTTGCCCGCCACTCTCGTGACCGGCTCTCTCGCTTGCTTCAACTTATCTTTTTGCCGATCGCAAACCTCCTGCGGTTCCGCTTCGGGATCGGAATGTTCCTCGCTGGGCTGGCTTCGCTCCTTCCGAGTCTTCTCCGGATTCGACATACTCGGAGCCGTCCGCCGCGGGAATTTCCTAGATCGTCGATATCTTCCCCTCTCACGTGTACCGCGGCGTGGGGTACGTTATCGACTTCTGACACCACTGTTAACAAATTGTGGTCCCCTAAAGGAAAGACACCAAGGACGCCGTTTTCTTGGCCTCACACCTCCCCTTTAGTTCCACTTGGTTCGTCAAATCACCAGGTTCTGGACTCGAGAATCATCTTTTCATGTTTCTCGAGGCTTCACTGTGCTCTCTGCGCTCTTTGGAGAGGCGAGAGTCGTTCTGTTCATTAGCTTTGGGGACTTCGAGGGAGGCAGCATTTAACTTTTATTCATTATCATAAAATCGCGTTTATCACCAGTTCTTGGTGTGTTTGTGTAAATAAGATTATTTGTTCCATCTATAGGTCTTTCCAGTCAAAGGTCCCCTTCTTCGTACAATTTCGCAGATGATATTGCGGACAGTGTTCTTGTTGGAAGGTGTGCGCAGCACCACTACGAATCTTCCCGCCGCACTTCGTCAATATATATTATTCCATCTAGAGAAGATAACGAACAAAGAGATTCACACCAATAAGGCCGTAGGTACGGCGCTACGGGCCGTAGTTCTACGAGCCGTCGTTCTACGGGTCGTACTTCTACGGGCATGTAGCTCTACGGATGTCGCTTTCACGGACCGTCCCTCGAGGAACTCTTCAGGGCTAAGTAGCAAAGATTTGAAATCGAGAAGGAGGTTACGCCCCGCTATACCTCCTCAGAGACTCGTGATTTCCTTCTCACGCACTGGGGATCGAAACAATTGCCTGAATTCGATTACCGATGGAACCGCATCTCTAAGCTCACCCCAAGGCGATCTGACGGAGTAGGCACTATGTAGGAAATTGAAATGAAACATTCATCAGGGCAATACAATTGTTATTCATTTACAAAAGGTATCTGACCAGCATCACTTTCCGTAAAATCGACGCAGGAAGATAAAGGCAGAGAAGTTCTCATCCTTCAATTGTCCGCGCGAGTATCGTCTCAAATGCCTGGCAGCACTAAAGGTCCTTTCGGGACCAACGCTGCTTGGCGACACTATTTTCAATGACGCGAGGAACGCCGCCGGGAACGCTTCGCGAGTGCCTCTGTGAGGCCTTTCCTCGTGTAGTTTCATCAGGTTCTTGCAGAACTTGACGGCTCTCTTTGCTGATTGAGAACGTCCATCGTCCGAGGACAAATCCAGCCAGCGCAGACAGTTTTTCAGAACTTCTCCGCGGACCGTACTGCCATGGGGTATCAGAGATAGTCTGGCCTGTCGCCTCACCTCTTTCAAACCGGGAGAGCTCTTGATCAGACTGCCAAGTCGCTTCTCTCGGTTTTCTGACCCGCATTCCGGGTAAAGGTACCGCAAACAACGGGACGCTGTGCCCCGTCGTTGTGATATCCTTCGAAGGATATTCGATTTTAAGACTTCAGCGAATCCTGATCTGCTCTTTTCGAGGTCATCGAGGAGTTTCTGGAATGGTGTCGACGGGGTTTACTACTGGGGATGTTGAAGTAATTGTGCCTCTCATCGAGAACCTAGACCTAGATCACGAGGGAGTTTCGCCGGCAGTAGGAATCGAACCCACGCCTTCTCAACTTCACGAATTCCGCTCGCGTCCTTGTCCGCACCAGAAGTGACAGAGACACTAAGCATTCGGCCACCCTTCCGTCTAGCTCGAATTAGGCACTGTCCATTGATGTATCACTCCCTGGTCCCTCTAATCTCTCTAATGGAGAGACGGTCATCGAGAATGGATCGAGGCACGGACTCCGGTGGGAATATCCTGCCCTGAAGGGATTTCGACCGGTGGAGATTGCCTCCTTGTCATTCGGTTCCGCTTGGGAAACACGAATTCGATCATCCACTTGCACGAGAACGTATCAGGAACAGGAACTTACAGATCAGGACTTCCCATAGAGCGCTGGTGCCATCCGTGTTTTGCACTCCCGCGCCAAGCCGCCGAACCCCCGTAGGCCAAGTGTGGAATTCGATATTCATCGTTCTAGTCGACCAGCAATCCTCTCTAAAGAACGTCCCGTGGTATGCGAGCGTCTCTTGTGGTGTGGTCGTCATCGAGGGCAAGTTTTGATCGAAATATCATGATTGAATTAAATATGTAGTGTCTCGGCCCCCTTCACTAGGCCTACAAAAACCGGAGACTTGGCGCGAAAATTCAAAATACGGCTTGGCTTGAGCGGTCCGCCAGCGCTCTCTGAAGAATCCTAACTCAAGATCTGATAGGTTTTCCTGGTATACCCGGGCGAGATATATGATCAATCCGAACTTTCGTTGGTGGACCCAAGTTTCTGAGGGAAAACCGATTCAGCGTACTTTCAGAAGGACAGTTACCTCGAGAACAAGGTCGGCGTCCAGCAGATTGATGTTTTCTTCGGAGAGTTTGAGGGTGGCGTCCTTGACGCTTCGCAGTGGCTCGACTACTCGCTCGGTTATTCTGATCCTCCGCTCGCAGAACGGAAAACTCTTGCCCTCTTGATGGTACACAGCAGACAGAGTTCCTCTCAGTCGTAGGAAACGTTCCATCATGCTCAGCGTACTACTCCACCTGATAGGCGAATCAATTTGTGTCCTCAATTTGACGGTCCTCTCGAGGATCAAGAATCGTTTCGAACTTCTAAACTCTTTTGAGATATCTCTCATGGCCGTGACGAGGAAGCTGATTTCCCCGTTCTCTGGATCGACAGGGGCATCGACGTCCGCAGACTCGAACTCGCGGGGTGCTCTGGGCAAGGGTCCGTTGGGAGCGAGCGTTTCTGAGACCGCCAGGTGTAGGGCGTGAGCGTAGCAAAGGTGGTGGTAGAAAACATTCGGCGCAACGGACCCTTTAATCAGCGTCCCCAATCGCTTCATGGTCGACGCGCCTGCGAATGGAGAACCCGCGAAATGAGTGAAGGTTTCCTTTAAACTCATGCGGGAACGAGTGCCCTGCGTATAAGACGTACTCACCGTCTGTCGTCAAGGCGCTTATATCCTTCAATTCTAGCCCTACGGTTCCAATAGCGAACGTTAACGCCTCGAGGAGCCTCTGAGCTGTGCCATCGTCTACTCTCACCATGATTTCGATTGACTTTCCCCGCATGGAAGGGATTTCGTCGGAACATCTAATGATAACCCCGAGGAAAATTTTTCCTTTGCGAGTCCATTCATCTGCGGCGACGGAAAAAACTGCCGTGCTCTTCAGTTTGGCTATTTCTTTCTTCAGAACTTCCTGAGCTCGATGGTACTCGGACTTCACACAATTCGCCGCGATGTTCCGGTTGAAGAAGCCTAATCCCGCTTTCTTGAATATGCCTTGGATTATTTCGTTGCTGAAGCTGTTCGCATTTAATACTCCCCTCGACCGCAGTACGGCTACAACGCTGTCTCTCTTATCGGAGGTCAGCATTGAGACGTCGAGATTCTTGCATGAGGCTTCCTGTCTGCGTCGACGTCTGACCTCCGACTTCGTCTCGTGGAACTTTCGGTGACACTTCATGGCATTAGTGCTGCTTTTTGTGTAACTTAGCTTCTTCCGGCAATCCTTGCAGAGGACAAGGTTCTTGCATTGGAGCAAGTCGAAAAACTGCCAGAGCTCACCTAGAGAGGGGATAGCTGAGGAAAACTCCTTAGCCTAGGAAGAATCTTCCCACAGGATCGAGGATTGATTGAGGTGATAGTACGACGTCTCGGTTCTCTAAATTATAGAATGTCCGATAAATGCGCGCGAAGGATCTCAGGAACCCGACGAAGAATGTGAGAAGGGGAAACCTCTGTTAGGCGGCGCCTCCAAGATTTTCTTTTCGGTGCACCTCCCGTTCCTCATGCATTCGCGGTTTTGCTTCCGAGGATTCTTGTTCCCACTTTCATTTGGGTTCATATCTTGACCGAGAACGGCTATACAATCGCAAGCAATGGTCAATGGACTGCGACTCACAGTCGAATTTTCCGATCATATAACGAATATCTCGATGATTGTACATATGGGTCGTCATTCGTCATTCGATTCTCAAATTGCCACCCACCAGACTCCTGATCGGACTGGTCGCTCAAGAAGACGCTTTCCTCTCTCGGATGGGACGGCGCAAGCATGGTTGGACTTGAGCGACCTGGCGAGAATAGGCGGCTTAACTAACCATGTCGGATCATCTAGTAATCCAGTACGAAATTGAAGATGTGTGATAAGTTCGCAAGGGGAGATTTGACGCTCGGATAGCTAGCGATTTGAACCGCGAATCGACAGGACGCAATGAATGCAGTGCAAGAGCGGCGCAGGACGCTTGTTCCTTGCTAAGGGTTGAGAGTCTCTTGACCCTTGATTTAGCTCTGTAGAGGATCCAGCAGGAGACGGACGTAAGCGTGATTCATTGGATTCCTATCCCTATACTCGGTTCGACAGTCGATAGTTCGATAGTCGTACTTCCTTGTATGCTTCGGAAAAAATTCGTTGCGGTGGAGCGATGTTCCGAGACATTTCGAGTTGAGTGGAACCGCGTACGACTTACCGGATTCAGATTCCTCGCCACTAGGGCTCGAAGAGTTGCCGAAGACTCGCTCTCTTTGTCTGCGCATGGTCAGCTTCATCGGCTCAACTCCGCAAACTTCAAAAGCTAGAGGGAGAAGTCGGCAGGAGGAGCATAAGTGAAGAGTAATCAAAATTAATCAGCATGGGGTCGATTGCTGATTGCGGCGGACGAGGCGGAGCCGATCCTGAATAAAAAAACGCTCACCGCTCGGAGACGAACTTCTTTCGTGAATCATACTGTGCATTTCCACGTCCATGATCGGTCGTTTTGTGCGCAACGAGGGGGAAAGATAGGGGATATTCGAATCACTGGAATCGCGCCTACTAAGAACGCTGCGGAAAAGTATCATCGAGTAAATCTTCCGATACACGCTCACTGACGAGCTGACGACGAACGTCGACGACTGGACAATAACTGCTGATTGCTGAATTGCTAATTGTAAGGCTCGCTACACGAAATACGACATGACGAACGGCGACCCACACGCGACTTACGGAGCTCGAGACCCGAACTGAATAGAGCTTCATTATTTTCTTACTCTTACATACATAGGTAATCGGCGTAGTCCGACAAGCAGCTCGCGCGTGCGCGGGGCAAGGGGCCACGGTCGTCCGTCTCCGTCCTGTCGAGACTTCTGAGAATCAAGGTCGAAAATTCACAACTACCGGCGATTGTACAAGTTCATTGTCCACATGCAAACTATTTATGTATTTGTCTTAAGGAAACTGAGCGGGAGAGCAACCCTTGATCCTCTCGGAGAATGTTGATTAAGCTAGAATGGGCGCGAGCCTTGGTCCTGTACCTACTTCTTGCCGGGATCCCCCCGGCCCCATTCCTGACGGTCCGTAGAAATAGCGTGCCCGTAGGAGTCAGGCCCCTGAGACTACGATCGGTGGAACAACGGACTACGGCCCGTAGGGTCGTACCTACGGCAACATTGACATTGACATTGAGTGTGTGAATCACACTGCGGCACCGCTTGTTCACGGTGGTTTACATTCTTATGGGCCCAGGCCACCATGAGTGAAAGAGTCAAAACATTGAGGATAGAATGTTGACGAAGACTGTGCGAGTGCCTATACGAAATCAATAGAAGTGAACCGAGTGCAAAAGAAATTTCCTCGACCGCGGCGTGGTGACGGAAACGAGCCCGGCGAGAGAATGGTCAACGAGGACTCAGAATCGCGCCTGGATGAGGTTCATCAGGAGCTCTGAAAAGCCGACACCTTAGCTTTCGCCAAAAGAGACTATTGAGGAAAACACCGCGACAGGCGAAACGGGAGAGAGACGCAAGTGGAGGAAGACCTGTGTTGGGTTGATATGTGTTCAAAAAAAAGATCTACTGGAGTGTAGAACTGTATGTACGAATCCCGAGAATGAACATTGCGTGAATGCACGACTAGCTGGAAAGCGATCGACACGCTACTCAAGACAGCGTGTCGATGTTGGTTGCTGCTGGACTCGATGAGAGCTAAAGACAGATCTCGTATCGACAAAGCTCTGAATGTTGTCTTCGATGAGCATACCATGGTTTCGTCAATCATTTGACAAGAATCTGAAGGAGGACCGAGGCATAAGGTAGCGGGTCCGGTGGACAGCTTGAGAGGACCGATGCTTGATGTAGCGGGTCTGGTGGACAGCTTGAGAGGACCGATGCTTGATGTAGCGGGTCTGGTCAACGCAGGGAGCGTTGGCGGCGCTGGAAGCGCGGAAAGAGGTTCGGACGCTGGAAGCGCGGAAAGAGGTTCGGACGCTGGGAGCGTCGGTAGCGCTGGAAGCGCGGACAGAGGTTCGGACGCTGGGAGCGTCGGTAGCGCTGGAAGCGCGGAAAGAGCTTCGGACGCTGGGAGCGTCGGTAGCGCTGGAAGCGCGGAAAGAGGTTCGGACGCTGGGAGCGTCGGTAGCGCTGGGCGCGTAGAAAGAGGTTTGAACGCTGGGAGCGTGGGCAGCGCTGGGCGCGTAGAAAGAGGTTCGAACGCTGAGAGCGTTGGTTGCGCTGGGAGCGCAGATGGAATTGCTGGGAGCGTCGAGGACGCTGGAAGCGTCGCTGAGGACGCTTAGAACGTAGATGAGAATGCTGGGAGCGTTAGTAGCGCTCGGAGCGCGGACAAAGGCTGCTCGGGAAGCGCCGGGAATTCGAGAAAACTCGATGGGGGCTCGGGGAGCACTCGAAATATCCGACCGTGCCAGGGTCATGACAGAGATCAAAGTCAGTGGAAAACCGAGTTGTCACTTCCCGTCGATTATTCAAGACCAAAACTGGATCGCGGAGTGCTGCGGAATGCCAGAGAACTTCGCGAGCGACGGGAGTACTTCTGATAAGTAGAACCTAAGTTGAGTTTTCTCAGAGGGTGCCTCGTCCACCTCGAATGAGCTCCCTGGTTTTGAAGCAAGGGGGAGCCTTCGAGATCGCGCTCCGCTTCGGAGGATCTTCGTGGTTCTGCGCAAGGGGGAGTGTTGGAAGGTGTGCGCAGCACCACTACGAATCTTCCCGCCGCACTTTGTCAATATATATTATTCCATCTAGAGAAGATAACGAACAAAGAGATTCACACTGCTGCACCGCTTGTTCACGGTGGTTTACATTCCAACAGTTCTCCGCAAAGTCTGCAGAAACAGTCATCGTTCGGGGTGTGCGTTTGTGTTGTGCGACACAGCTGAAAGTGGAACCCGTGGACTGCCTCCCGAGTCAGCCGATGCCTGTTTTTGAAACGAGGCTGTTTCCAGCAGTCATTGGACATCGCTGGGCAGCTCAGAAAATCTTCATCGATGTCAGAGAACTTTTCCAACCATTTCTCGAGATGTTTCTGTAGGACGGGCGTTGAGGGAAGTCTGTGCTGTCTCTGCAGTTTCTCAGTGGAGAGCGGAGTTTCCGCGAGCAGATAGATCAGTCGGTTCCTAGCCGATCGGTGGACACCTAGTGCCAGTTTCAGGAAGCCGGCCTTAAGCTTGTCAAGCTTTTCCAGCTGCCCCTGAGTCAGATGCATCCTAGTCAGTTGTATTCCATAAGACGCGATTGGTGCGATCTTGATCAAGAACAGTGCAAGAGCCGTAGAGAGGGACAGCTCGCGGACTTTCGGGATCGTATAGAAGGCGTTTCTGGCTTTGTTCACTCTACTGTCGAGATGTCCTGCGGAAGACAGGCCGGATCTGGCGATCTCGATTCCTAGATAGGTGAACCTGTTCACCTTCTCGATTCTTCGTCCATAAACTTTGAATATGTCTCCGGAGGCCGGTAGTCCTCCACTTCCGAACTTCATATGCTTCGTCTTGGCTACGTTGATGGTCAGACCATTTTCTTCAGAGTGTCTCTCGAGTGTGTTCATGGACCTCTGGAACTGTAATCGGGATCGAGAGAATAGAACGGCGTCATCGGCATATAGAAGCGTGTATACCAAGTCGTGCGCGGTGGAGATCCTCTCGGGCAAGTCGTGCAGTAGGACGGCAAATAGGAGCGGACTGAGATTGTCCCCTTGGGCAACCCCTGTTCTCTGAGGAGTGGTGTCTCGCTGACTACTTATATTCATTATACTTCCATGCATTGATTTCCCTGTTCCCTGCACATACCACACTCTACTGCTATAACACAGCCGAATTTCTCCTTAAGCTCTAGAACATTCCTTAGTTGTTCTCGCGTAGGCACCGCCGTGGTGGCCTCCGATATTGGTTTAAAACTGGTTGGGTTCGCTGAGGATGAATATCTTGGATGGAATCGGATTTAATGTAAATAGCAACACCTCCCGATCTCAATGGTCGTTTGTTTTGAGCGAGTGGATTCAACCCCTGGAATCGTTTGTCGTTATCACACCATGTTTCAAAGAAGCAAAGTATCGACACTGTAATCGGAACGGAATCTGTATGAATGTCTTCCACATGGGCAAGCAAGCTCTGTGTATTGATATTCAGCAGTACATGCGGTGAATCTGCGAGTTTCTGTCGAGCGTGGTGGTCAATAGTTTCGAGGCGGTGATTTTCGAGCCTCTGGAGTTCATCGCGTAATTTGCGCAAGGCCGTAGAAATCGAAGGTTTGCCATGATATAAGCGGAAGTCGTTATCTGCATTTGTTAGAAATAAGCCATCTATGCTCCTCACGCGTGACGAGGCTACATCAACTAGTTGTTGTTGCAGAGTTCGGGAATAATCGAAAACGACGCTGTCAAATGTCGCCCCTTGCGATTTGTGCGTGGTCATAGCGCAAGCCGAGTTGAGAGGAAAATTTGTTCGACGGCATAGAATTCCCTTGTTCGACGGCACTTGGAAGGTAGCGGTCCGCTTATAGATCGGTGTCCAGTTATCCCGATGGTTGATTATTGTTAGCGACATAGCTCGGTGTTTGCATCTGACAATGGATCCGATTCTGGTGTCCTCCCCAAAGTCTAGCCATAGGCGACGAATTTCCGGATTCGATTCTTCCGATGTGGCACCGAGATCAAGAACATCTGCAGCCTCGGAAGGTTCTAACTCAACGAATTTCAAGTGACCTATTGCACCGTTGACGAGCCCGTCTTCGACAACGATGTCAGTCATTATCATATAAGGCTCATTGAGGCAAAGTGGTAAGGTATGTGTCATATTAGCACTTCGCGTGGTCGTCAAACGGTGCACGCGAGTTCGAGCCTGGGTTAGTTGCGTTTGGTCATGGTGACCGACCTAAGTGTCGTTCGCAACAGCATGCCATTGAGGTCCGATAGCTGCTCTATTGAAGGAATCGACGTCGATATTTTTATGGAAAAGTCGAGTGACGCAGTTAGCATTTATGTCACACCATTCTTTCGTTCGAAAACGCGTTTCGATGAGAGCCTGTTCATCGTTATCGAGTTCATCGTCCGCGCCAATCTCAGTGAGAATATTCGAGAATTTCAAGTCGGTTTGTCTCATCACTTGTAGAAGCGGATAATATGCCAAAGATTGCCACAAGGCAGAACGATGGATGCCCCGTTGCAGGGGTTCGAAAATGGGAGCCATATTACCGGCGGCAGCTGCCTCAAGTCACCGAAAAAAATGATATCTATGCCTCCGAATGCTAAATCGTGTTCCATATTGATATTTTTCAATCTACCGTTTATCATGTGGAATATCCCGGAGCCTATCATGCTTATTTCATCGATGAAGATAATTTCGATATTCGCGAACGCGTTGCGATTTTGCAGAGCCTCAGAAGAGAGTCCTCAACGACGTTGAATCATGGATATGCTGAAAGAATTGTGAACCGTGGTTCCCCTTATGAGAACAGCTGCTTTCCCGGTGGAAGCCGCTGCGACATACACGTTTCTCTGTATGTCGTGTGCTTGCGCGAAACGGTTATGCGTTTCCATGAGCAGCTTCAGGGTGTAGGTTTTACCACACCCGGCAGCTCCCGTCAAAAATATTTGCACTGCAGGTAGACTGGGATCGTGAATGCGCGCGATGCAATGTTTCAACAAAGCTCTCTGCTTAAAATTGGTCATCCGCATCAACCCACAGTATTCCGCGGTTGAGAGCACATTAGTTCGTTGCTTATCGACGGACGAGAGCGAATTAGGAACTCGCACATTCCGGGTATCATCGTTAATTCGTAGAGCGAGGAAATCGGGATTAGGAATGGAGCTCTGATCTGGCTGTTGATTATTACTTCAAGGCTTTGCGAAAGCATTTCCTCCCATAAGCATGCTGCTCAGCGATGCGTTCTTCCAAATCTTCGAAGGCCTCATATCGTTGTCGGCGTTGCTGTATCGATATCTCATGTTCATCGTAGAGGTGGACGAACTTGTCGTCATCCAACAGATCAGTATGCTCATTTTTGAACGGGTGAAACAAGAGCACCATACTACGTTTGTAATCAAGAACATCAGAAGCGACAAAACGCGTCCATCGGATTATCCTAGCGCGATTCCGCTGCCGGTATATTTGGCAGCCATCGGAATCGCGTTTTCCCGCGACAGGCGTCATCGAGGCTACGAAATCGGCTAAACACAACGAGTTTAGATTCGACGGCCGGTTTTCATATTTTTGAAATACATCTTGCTTCCAAATATCGAATTGAATGCGTTTATTACCAGTTAGATGGTGTGTTGAGAGATGTGTAAAATGTACAATGGCATTGTATACACAGCACTTCGTGGATACGAGTATCACATGTTTATGTGCGTTCTTCCATTTCTATCTCCTCCCAGTTGAAGTTTCTATTTTCCGAGCAGCTGTACAGATGGTATTCTTCGCATTTCCGTCCACAGAGTCTGCAGAGGCAGCCATCGTATGCCTCGTGATATCCGAGCTTGGTGCATAAAAGGTGGTGGTAACCGTGTATGGCTCCTCTCGTGAAGCGGTGGCGCTCTCTGCATTTCGGCCCTTTCCACCAATTGGTTCCCATACCGGGTGTTTCGTAGAAGGCATCGTGGATCTCGGAGTTCTTCCTGGTCCAGTTTCCGGCGTGTTTGTCGAACTCGTTCGTCCGCTCGAGTCTAAACTTCGCTCTGAGGTCCTCCGACATCGGGGTGGTGCCGGCTAGGCAGTATACCTTCCTGTTTCGCGATGATCTGTGCACGCCAAGAGCAAGTTTCAGGTAGCTTGCCTTAAGCTTGTAAAACTCCTCGAGGTGTTTCGTCGTCAGGTGACTCCATACCACTTGGATGCCATAAGAGGCAATTGGAGCAATTTTCAGGTCGAATAATGTTAGAGCTGTCTTAAGGGATAGCTTCCATGGACACGGTCTCGAGGCGAGGGCTTGTTTTGCTCTCCGTACCCTCTCGTCGACATGCTTGGTCGGGGACACTCCCCGTCGCGAGAGCTCGATTCCGAGATAGCAGAAGTTATCGACGATCTGTATCTTTCCTTGTACAATTTGAAAATGTCTCCCTTGGCCGGGGGACCTCCGGTTCCAAATTTCACGACTTTCGTTTTGCTCGTGTTGATCTTCATTCCATTTTCGGCGGAGTATGTCTCGAGTGTGTCCATAGCTCTCTGTAGATAGCTTCGAGCCCGCGAGTAAAGTACCGCGTCGTCCGCGAACAGGATGGTATGTACAATGTCGTGCTTTTTCTTTATCGTTTCGGGGAGGTCACTAAGGAGGACCGAGAACAATAGGGGGAGAGGTTATCACCCTGGGCTACTCCATTTGTTTGTTTGATTGACGGTAGTATGCCAACTCCATCTTCTATCGACACCTCCCCTCCCCGTAGAATCTGGGCGATCAGTTTCAGCATCCTTCCGGCGACGCCGGCGGTGGCAAGCTTCTCGATAATCTTTGATCTTGGGGCAACGTCGAAAGCTGACTTATAATCCACAAAAACAGCATACAACGGTCTGTCCTTCGTCTTCGTGCTGGCGTCGATATCCTGTAAGAGGGCCTCGCAAGCTGAGATCGTCGACTTTCCACGCCTGAATCCGTGTTTTTCAGGCGGTATCACACCCCTGAACTCAAGGTAGTCCGACAAGCGCCTTGTGACCAGGGATGATAGCAATTTGCTCATCACATTTCGTTTGGCTATCCCCCTCCAGGCTTTGGGGTCAGAGGGGTCTCCCTTGCTCTTTGGGATCATGGTGAGCTCACACTTCCTCCATTCGCGAGGGATAGCTCCTTGTTCCAGACATGCGTTCATCAGCGCGGTCACTTGGGGTATGATAGCGCCTCCCTGTTGGAGGTGCTCGTTCAGAATTCCGTCGGGACCTGGAGCTTTATTTCTGGGGAGATTTGCGACGGCTTCCACCAGGTCCCCTGTGGTCCACGGTGCGGTCAAAATCTCGTGTTCGAAGAGATCTTCTGGCTCTCTAACCCAATGGATCTCCGGGATGACCGTCGGTACCGTTTTCTCGTGGCAGAACATTCGCGAAAAATGCTCGATCAATGTCGACGACGGGATTTGACAGTTTCTGGTCATGCGATGTCTCTTGAGCCAAGTATAAGGCTTGCTGATGGCCTGTTCGATGAGTTTTGTTTCTCGATGCTGCTGGTGGATCTTTTTCTTGAGTCGCAGGAGTTTTCTGTGAGCAACTCTGAGCTCGGAGACTTTCGAATCTTCTTTGCTCGGGTCGTGACGCGAGATAGCATTTTTCAGAGCAGCCAGAGATCGATAACACTCAGAGTCGAACAAAGGTTTCAACTTCCTTCGCTTCCGCAGCATTATGCTGCTGGTTACGATTTTGTGGATCGTGTTGTAAGCATCCTCGATGTTCACAATGGGTTCCATGCTAGACACTGGGAAGGCGACCGCTCCTTCTAGCAGACGTTGCTGGTCTAGCTTGGTGTTTGCTCTGTCCCTTCTCGGTTTTGTGGATGAGTGCCTGATCTGTACGGACATCGCTACAGGAAGATGCGAGGTGGTCCCGTAAATCGGGAGTGTTCTCTGCAAGCCGTGATAACAGGCCTCGGTATTGCATGCGAATACATCGATTGTCGAGCAGCCTTGTCGGCTTACGAAGGTGTGTGTCCCTGGATCGGTGACAAGATGGAGAGAAAAAGCTCCAAGCATTTCAGTCACAATTCTCATTCTTCTGTCGTTTGGTTTGTCTAAAGGCGCATTCAAGTCTCCACATAGGATGGTGGGGACGTCTGAACGGATAAATGATGCTATTCTGACCAGCTTGTTCTCGACCTCGCCAATGGGCTCGGATGGTCTTATGTACATTGCGATTATGACACATGTCCGAGAGCTCACGATCACTGTGTCATCCTCAGCCGGTTCACAAGTGGCGTCTTCTAATTTGCTATTGTAGCTGAGTACTACGCCTCCACTGGGGCGGCCTCTCCCAGCACGCTTCCGCGCGGTTGACTGTGCCACATGGAATCCGGGGATCTCGATTCTACGAACCTCCCATGTTTCGGTAAACGCCATGGCGTCATATTTTCTCAGGTCGGAAGGGGTCAGGTTATTGCTTCCAAATATCGGTGGAATCGTTTGATAAGTGTTCTGTATCCATTTGCTCCCGACTTTTATGGCAAATGAAACGTTTGTTAGGTACGTCAGAGTTGATAAAAAGAGTCTCTCTACTGCTATGGCTCATCGGCTGACGTAGTAGATACCGCGCGGCTTCTTGCGAGGTCATTTCTATAGAATCGAACATCTTTATACTGATTATTTTCAAGAGGTCGGTATACAAGTCTTGGTCGGGGTATTCGCTCTGCAGGTCTTTGAATTGAGAACGCACATGGAAAAAATGCCCAAGTGAAGAGAAAGTAGTTGCGGGAAAATCCTATTTCAAGGTCGGTGAGCTTGATTAAAATCTGACCCCGCGGGAACAGTCGCTGGGATTCATCCTATCCTGATAAGGGATTCGTGTAGACCAGTTCAGCCTATCTGTACTCTGGGTATGACCCACCACCATTGAGGACCAAGGGAATCTAGGGAAATGCTTTTGGGCATTTCTTCCATGTGAGACCTGTTTTTCCACTGAAAAGATTCGGATATCATCCTCGGAAGGGAAAAGACTGCGGCGTTGATAACAGAAAATGGATCTCTTTATTTTATCATTCTGTGGAATCAGTCGAGGTCTCGATATGCGGAGAATAAGTAGGTTTTCCTCGAATCCGTAAGACTTCTTCGAAGACTCCTCGATTAAGCTTCATATTCGTCGACCCTTTCGTTGAGCTCTTCATCCGATGGCTTCAGAGTATTGTAGAACCTGGATGCCCGGATGTCCTCGTTGACGTATTGCAAGAGATCATCCACATCTTTTTTTTTCGCAGGCTTTATGGGTAAGAAATCATTCCCGATTTCTATTGGGGATAGCGAACAGTACCGATTCGCTCCTCTTTTGAGGAGGTCCATCGGTATCCAGGGGCCACCCACAGTGGTTTGACACTCTGGTTTGTCGATGCGATGGAACCGAACCGACCTTATTCTCGCTATTGGCACCTTCTTGATTTTTTTACCACAGGCGGTCTTGTAGTCCCTGACTTCCACGACCTCCACTTCGGATCGTGGATTCAAGTCAGAGAAAGGCGGGAAGTTCACGCCGCATATTTTGAACGGCTTCTTTATGCGTGCTGCTTTCATGATTTCAAGCCAGTCCTCGACGCAAGGAATCTTCTGCACGCTCAATCGTTTCTTCTCGATTCGTGCAAAAGCCGCGTCGATCGGCATATACGAGTGACCCAGAATGGGATAGGTCACCGAGATTTCTTCGAAACGACCCAAAGCGCACAGGTTATCTAGATAAACAAATAAGAAGTGGTTCTTATTCTGACTGAAGCAGTTATCACAGAAGATCTGCAGCCTCTTACAATCACTTTGCGCGCTGGTACGGAGGTAGTGGTCGAGGATAGAAATCACTTCGTTCGGGCCCTTCCCGGCAAAGTGCTCGCTATGAACGTACATCGAGGCCTCGTTGGTCTGCGCATTCATCACTCCGAAATTGTGTAGCCACAACTGTCTTCTGTAAAATTCAGGGCCAGCATTTGTCACTGGAAGTGCGAGATTCTTCTCGAAGTCCATGCATATGGCCAGAATGTTCGGATCCGATGAATGTTTGTAAGAGGTGAGAGCATCGTAGAAGTGTTGTGCATGTACGAGGTGTTCTTCCTGCTCTCTCTCCATTTCCTCGATGCTCGGAATATCGTTCTTCCGCCTCGCAGCGGCGAGGTTAACGTGAATTCTCTCGCATCGCTCGCAGATATCGCTGCGAAGAGCCCCAAAGTAAACCCGGCAGTTCTCGTGAACGATATTTCGGAAGTTATTATAGCTTGTCGCTTCCTCAGGGAACTGGGTACAGAACATTCGAAACAGCTTCGCAAGCGTCAAATCAGGGTTCAAATATTTCCGATCTTCCTGTTTGCGCCTCGAATAGTGATTTTCCCTACCCGGAAGCTCGTTCACCCAATCGATGATCCCTTGGATTAATGCAGGGGAGTTGCGATGCGGTCGAGTCAGATGCCGACCCCTCATATCCTGTGCACTCCTATCCCGATTCTCACTGCTCGTGACTTTGGCCCTCAGTCTCGATCGTTTTATGTCTAGAACTGCTAGAAAGGCTTCTTGACATAGTTCGTGCCGCAAACCGTCGGCTTCCAGTTCATAAGCGAAGACACTGCGCTCGGCCCTCTGACCCTTGCCGCTCCTCCGTTTGGCTGTTCTGGGCTTCACGGCCCCTCGCAAAAAGACAGTTTGTTCATTGATGGATAGAGAGTGGTAATATGCATGGATCTTCTCTCGTGCAGTCCTTGGTAATCGGGCTCTGCACTCACACCGGAAGTTGACAATCTCTCTAGGTCCGTGCTCGCTTGCGTTGACTTTCCTCTGGTATCTGGCATCGACAGAGGATCTACTGCCCCCGGTAGCCATTCCGAATGATTATGATTGATATTTTGAAGCACAAGAGGTCCACTGACGAGAATCAGTATTTCCGACAATCGGTATCGGATCGGAGATGAATCGTTCGGCACGGGAGTCGGCAGTACCGGCAGCTCACTACGGATCCGGCGTCGAAGTTGCGACAGGTGGAGGAAGACGATGAGCTAGGAGTTCGTAAGCACGTTCCATATACGAGAGACACTTCGGGTCTTGAGCAAGCGAGATTTTCCGGGACCACCAATCCTGCGTCGGAAACACGTGCAGAACGGATTGTTGGGTCGTTGTGTCTGCAGTCTGCAATGGCGGCTTCGCGGTTTCCGTTGATTCAAAAAATCAAATTCGGAGAAGTACATAGAAAATTCGATCTTAGATCGACGGTCGCGATCAGGTCGCGAGCGGCAGAGAGCTCGACCTACTCTTTTCCCTCTACCTCACTCGGTTCCCACAGATAATCCTCAGCTGGAATCGGAGATTCAGCTGGAAAAAGCGCATTGATCGCGGATCGAGCGCATGTAGAAGGAACGATCGCAATCTGACCGCCGAGAGAAGAAATCCCCAGCGCAAACCTCCGCGATACGAAGACCCTTCGACCACAGAATGCATTTAGGTTTTTTTTCCGACTTATCTCAATACTTAAGAATGGAAATGGACCCCTTGCTCAGCGACTTTTCCGGAGATCATTCCCCGAAATTGTGCCGGCAGGTTGTCCTGCTCCCAGTCCCGAGTCAATCCACGTAATGACCTAACTTTTTTCAAAAATTTCACTTGGGCATTTTTTCCATGTGCAGTCTCAATTGTCGCTGTAAATTCGAAATTCCCCGGTTGGTTTTATAATGTATTCCACCACATATGAGGCACAACTGTATTCCTCCAGAACGAATTGGAGATCCATATTCGATTTCAAGGTATTTGCAGTCCATGGATTTAAAGTATTGATCCCGATTTCTTCCATGTCTCGCTTGAAAAGAATGGTCGGTCGTAGGATCGTGGCTCTTATGACGTTCAAGTATTGATCGTAATCAATGTGAAAATTCGACAGCAAGGCATCTATGTTGTCGAACTCATTGTCTTCCAGAGCTTTTTTCATGGCACGACCTTTCTTGCGTAAATCCATTCTACGTCCGTCGTCCTTCGCCATGGGCAGGAGCACCCTCGTGGATTGAATCGGCCAGAACGGGATATTGAATCGGCATACCGAATCCCGTTGTCTTGCGCCATTTTCATTCTTATAGCAAGTGAAAGTATGTTTATGGACTTGCAGGGATCTGTATTGGGGGTCTCGGATCGATTGATTTATATCTACAGAGCACAAACGGTCGATCAACTTGACTGTGTTCGGCATGTTTTCTGAGAGCTCCTCTTTCGGATGAGCGTCTAACCACAGAAGTACATGAACGTGCGGAGACCCTCGGTGTTGAAATTCGACGCGCAAGAAATAATCGCTTACGCGATTGAGACCGAACGGGCTGATCCGCTCTGATTGTAAAACTCGCATGATGCTTTCCATCGTTTTCCAGAATTACACGCAGCAAGTGACAGAGTCTTCGTTTACGAGCTCGGCTCTGTAACTCGGGGAGAACTGTCACAATGGGTCTTCTACAGGCGACGTATCACATGTCCGAAGTCTGTGGAGAAGCTTCAACAGATGTGGCCAACGGAGCTCATTCGCGCTCATAGTTAGGAAGAAAGTGGGTTTACCTGATTGCCGAATCCTCGCAGATAAATATTTCTTCCTCGAGGCCCAGTATTGCACTGAATTCGGGATGGACTTCAGAAAGGCGAAATTGTTAATGACGCATTGCTCTAGAAAGCGACTATCTTCGACCATCTCTCGGGTCACGTTCTTCAGACCCCTACTGCAACGATATGTCTCGTATAAACCTCTCGCCACCCTCAATCTCATAATTTTGACCGCCATGTAGAGTATACGTTCCGGAGTTGCTCCTCGAGATATTTATCTTCGTTCCAAAGAAGCGTCTGCTGAGTTGCTAGGAGCATTTCTGAATCATTTTCGCCTTCGATGTGGTCGAGCTGCACCTCATCACCGTCAGCGGCTGCATCGTCTACTTGGTTCCAGTCTACTTGAGTTTTGTAGAGTCTGTACAGGGGTGTCGTAATCAGATAGTCCAGCCACGCTTTGACACCGTCCTTCTTCACTTCTCCGGAATAGGCGGAACTCCTGTGAAATGATATGCTTTTTCAATAAAACATTGAAGGCATAATCGTTTGCGAGGTTACGCGTTAAGGTCGATACCATTGTCTGTATATCAACAGGCACATTGATTATTATCTGTCCCACGATAGATCAGACCTTCCGGATCCTTGCCGCAATCGGCGAATCTGCATGGATGGTATTCGCGGACTGATCAGGCGCGTAGTGATCGCATTGAGAGCCGGAAGCCCTGTTGGAATCGTCGGATACCGAAAACCAATGTAGGTTGCCAAGACTGGAATTCTACGATCACTCATATAATCACAGCTCGACAAAAAAAAAAAACTTTTTTCGCGTTACAAAGAAAGTGAAAGCTATTTCGGGGTAAACCGAGGGCGCTGAATCCGAATTTCGTAACAGATTTTCTCCATCAGGTCTAGTTTTTCCGAAATTTCAATTTTTCGATTTTTTGCCATTTTTCGTCTTCAAAAAATTCTAGCTCCGCCCCTGAGTGGACTAGATCGATGAAACTCTGGTGGCGGATAGACCTCGGTTGGGGCTATACCTGGCCGAGTTTTGGTGCGATTCGTAGCGATGGTCTCTGAGCTAGAGCCATCGGAAACTTAGAAAAAAAAAAAAAACGTGGGAGAGGGACCTCTTAGAAAGCACTTGACGGAAAAACTAGGACCTTTGAAGCGGTCTGACCTCGACAATTCGATAGAGGAGGCTTTTACGAGCATTTTGAGACCAAGCAGAGCAAAATCGGTCGATCCGTTCAGTTTTTATTCGC
>NW_003805504.1:704454-706703 GCF_000255335.2 Galendromus occidentalis
GCTCGTAAAAGCCTCCTCTATCGAATTGTCGAGGTCAGACCGCTTCAAAGGTCCTAGTTTCTCCGTCAAGTGCTTTCTAAGAGGTCCCTCTCCCACTTTTTCTTTTTTTTTAAGTTTCCGATGGCTCTAGCTCAGAGACCATCGCTACGAATCGCACCAAAACTCGGCCAGGTATAGCCCCAACCGAGGTCTATCCGCCACCAGAGTTTCATCGATCTAGTCCACTCAGGGGCGGAGCTAGAATTTTTTGAAGACGAAAAATGGCAAAAAATCGAAAAATTGAAATTTCGGAAAAACTAGACCTGATGGAGAAAATCTGTTACGAAATTCGGATTCAGCGCCCCCGGTTTACCCCGAAATAGCTATCACTTTCTTTGTAACGATTTGGCTGTCGAGCTGTATAATAATTCCCAATCCATATATCTAGAGAACGCACCGTCCGCGCGGTCTATCAGCAAGCGCGTAGACAGCTTGCGAACGGCTTGTGCACATCGAATGTCGGTTCGAGGAAAACTCGCGACTGCGAGGTGGAAGAAGAAAAATTCTTGATGGTGGCGGATGCGTACACCTTCGAACAATTCTGTGCCACGATACCGATATGAATTGACTTTCCGAGAGCGAGTTTTGCTCCTTAGTTACTCTGTTCTGAAGCTTTTAAGTCACATCATGGACGCAAAAGTGGAGCATCAGATTCGAGCTTGGTTGGAACGAAGAGAGTATCGATGCCTCGAACTGGATGGCCACACAGTTATTTGTAGAAAATTCTCGGTCTCCGTTAAGATAAAGGATCGAAAAGAAGTAACGCGGCTTCGGAACATATCAAAACACCGAAGCACAAGCGCGCGGAGGAATCGTCTTCTAGTCCGCCTGGGATTGTCCGGTCACTGAACGACGGCGACGGCGTGAGTCCGCTCAATCTCTATATATAAAAGTCTCCGCAGGTTTTCTATGTTACCTATGCTCGCCAAAACTGCTGAACGGATTCTTATTGAACTTGACAACATTAACCATACCCAATGCGGGATGGTTTGTGGACGGTCAAAACCCTATTTCTGATTCCCCAAATCCCCCAACTTTGCCTTCTGTCTCAGTGGGCTCAACATCGTCGTCTTTTTTTGCGTTTCTCGAGCGGTACAATCCGCTCGGTGAGGGGTAGCGAGCAACCTTACACGACCGAACGGGTCGTCGTAACGGGAGTTCGATCGCTCTCTTCGTTTCATCGTCCCCGTGAAGTCTTGAGGGTCGGAATCAAGATCGGAGACATCGGGGGCCAACTCCATACGGTCAAAACGGGAGTCTTATCGCTCTCGCGGTCATCGTGCCCGCCCAGGCTTGAGAGTCAGGGAATCGAGAACGGGTGCCGTCCACGCGCGTGCTCTTTCTTCGATTTCCATCGAAGATATTGAGCATCGAGAATTTAGGCCAAGGATGCACTGCGTTTTGTATTTTGAAACTTGAAACCCGCTCAGCTGAGACTGCGGAGCAGCAGACTTTAAGCCTGGCATACAGAGACAGAGTGATGCGCGATGAGGGCGAATGGCTCACGGACAATCGAATCGCTCTGCGTTGCGCTCGATTTTGATTCCATACACCTTTTTTCATGTTGTCGACTCTCTGTTGTCGATGTCGGTGACATGAGCATCGTACGTTCATCCTGTAGCATCCTGAGTTGTAAATCGAAAATGAATCCTGGGGAGCATGCGGCGCAGGTTAGAAATCGTGATGATTCTGTGCGGGAAATTTGAGGGCGGAATTCCCGATCATACCGACCGACAAAGTTCGGGTTCAAGCGGCTGCGATTTGCCGTCTGGACCAGAGCTTCTCGGAAATCTGACTCGATACCCCTTGAAGGGCTCCTGCCCGAGAAGGTCTGCTATTGGAGTGAGGCTTTTGCTCGACTCGAAAATCCCGCCGAGGGGCTTCTATCGGAGACGGGCTACTATTGGAGAGGGGCCCGTACTGGAATTCTTACGGTAATTGCGATCTGTCTAATGAGCTAACACGTTGGAAGGCTATTCCGGCACAGTTGAGCACCCCGTCGGGTCTCTCGAGCGGCGAGAGCTGTTTGTGAGTGGATTCTAATAAGGTCGCCTAAACGCACAGCGCTACCTGACGATACATCGATAAATCCGTGTCATCGATGAGCTCCATCAAACTCGCATCACCGACCTCCGACCGTAGTTTCTTGAGCACAAAGTGGTGTCAAAAGGGGTTAAAGTCCCGGAAAATTCATGATGTCGGTCTTTGTG
>NW_003805504.1:706723-715226 GCF_000255335.2 Galendromus occidentalis
GCACAGATCTTGAAGAGAAGCTACTACAAAGCAATAGAACAGAACTCGAACATTTTGTATGTTCTCGGACGCTCCGCGTTCACGGGCCCGAGCTCCGCCGAAACCGCAGTCAGCGCTGCAGCCGAAAACCGGCGGGAGAGCGAGCACTCCGTCAACAAGATCTAAGGTGCGCGAATGAAGTACGACAGAAGTGCTAGACGGAACCTCAGTGCTCGGAAAAAGTGGAAGACCCCTCAAGAGTGTGGTTTCTAAGACCGTGACCATCCACCCGCCCAGTAGTTCTGCGCAGCCAGGGAACAGCAATTAGAAAACTGCAAAAGATACGGTCACTTCGCAACCGGTCGCTCGGAAATTCGTGGCATCAACATAGACGATAACTTCGCTAGAGATGTGGTGCAAGCGGGAAAGCCGGAGGGTAGGCGAGTCACGGCAAACCCAAGATAAAGTTACAAAGGATCCGAACATAAAGTACGGAACTAAATAGCTTCCGGAGCAATGCTCGACGTCATGCCATTGGCTGTCTGCTGAAGACTAGGAAACAGAAGAGTATTTCTACCGATGACAGAATCCAACACAAGCTTGCAAATGTCCAGTGGCATCTCCACCGGAGCTATCCGACAGTGCGAAGTCAAGGTGATCAACAAGAAGGAGGCTTTGGAAAATCTCCGGGGGAGGAAGTCATCGGTCATCGTTGATGACATCCTAATACGAGAGGGAAACCTGAAGCTCAATCCGGGCAAGCTCCGTATGGGAGTCCCCAAAGTAAAATACTTGGGACGAGAGAAAAACTCCGAGGAGATCCGGGAAAATCGAATAAATCCGAAACACGAAACCTCCGGAAGACAAGGCATCTTGGGCTCCACGAACTATCGAAGTCAAAAAGCTCCGGGAGCTGTGATGCTGCTGGACGGACGGCCCGTGCAATTCTCAAGACTCGCGAAACACTGAAAGTTATCTAGATATATTGGAAGCCCCAGAGCCGACGGAGAAGGCACAAGGTCAATTACTGCAGGCATGCGGCCTGATCTACGAGAATCCATGCTCATATCGCACGGATGACTATTCGTAGAATGTTTACGTGTCGGTGAGTCATCGAATTCGTATGTTGTGTACACACCGGATAGTGAGACAAAAGACTCCGTTTATCATCGAATGATCAGTTGAAGATTTATATGAGCATCATCTGTTCATGGTTGGGAATAAATCATCGGGGTACATGATGTGAAGGTGGGTGAGTGTGATGTGTAATGTTTCGGTATGGGATTCTGATGATGTCCGAAGTTCGGACTTCAGAACAATGCTTTCGGCATAAACCGGATGGTGAGACCAAAGGTGTGTGTGTGTGGTGCCCGTTAGGCTTGAGAGTCAGGGAATCGGGAACGGGGGCCAAATTCTTACCCTCGAAACGGGAGTCTTATCGCTCTCGCGGTTATCGTGCCCGTTCGGGCTCGAGAGTCAGGGAATCAAGATCGGATTTATATGAGCATCATATACGTTCACGTTTGGAGATGAATCCTCGAGGCATATGATGCGCAGGTGGGTGAAACTGATTTTTCGATGTCAGATTCTGATAATGCGTGAACTTCGGACAAAATAGCAGAAAACGAGCTAACGAATGCACCGCAAATATCATGGTTCATGGCACATGTCCGAGAAGGAAACGAGCATCGGAGATCGACGTAGACCATACCGTAAATCTCCGAATAGTGACCCGGTCTTCCATATCTCCAAATGCTACCGGTTGGGGCTTCTATTGGAGGGTGGCTCACAATATTTCAAGGGAAATTTCGCGTCGGAAAAATTGATCAGTGATTATGGAAGTCTGGGGGAATGTGTGTTCTCGATATAGAGCTTGGCAATCAATGCACGTTAGCGACCGTCCCGGAAGGACTCCTTCAGGCGAAGATACTTGGGCGCCGATGTTCCGACGTCGGGCACGTCACCTCCGCCTTTTAGCCGACTTTGAAATCCGGGAGCTTCTTCTAGAGGGGGCCTTTCGTTTTCCCAGGAGCTCTGGCAAGGTGGCTTCTATTGGAAAGCTTCTACTATGGAAGAGGGCTGCTCTCGGGAAATTCACGGTAAAATGCTTTGAGCCGCAGCGAAGCGCGGCAGGGTACGCTAGTTACGATCTATTCCTATTGTTTGTGTCGCCGAACATACCGCTCCGCATTCTGAACTCTCAACGCTTCAATAAATTCTTCCTCAAGTATTCGAAGCAATACGTTGAATGCGCCACGGGCCCGGAAAAGTACATCTCATACGGATATCAGAATATCCAAGAAGAAAGAGCTCGAAGACTGGATTCCGTGCCGTACGCGTTGTACATAGACGAAACTCAAGACGCTGGGAAGAGGGAAGTGGTAAACACGATCGTGATTCCTCTCACTGGAAAGTCCGAGGTTCCTCTGCTGTATGATACGGAGTTTGTCGACTCGGCGAATACCGCAACGTTGTCGGGTATCTTGAGCCGGACCGCCATGATAATATCGAGAGATTCAAGCCTCTTCAGGTTGTTGGTAATGGACCAATGCCGGACGAACCTCGCAGCCGGGAGAGAATTGAGGGTGTTCTATAGGAATTTTCTACACGTCACCTGCTTCGCCCACGGTTTACATCTCTTGTGTGAGACCGGACGGGACGAGTTCCCGAAAGTGAACTCTCTGATTGCGAACATGAAAAGCGTCCTTTCTTTTTCGGAGGCGCGTTCGGATCTCTATCAGCGCCTACTGGAAGATGAACCGCTGCCGCCAAGGCCTGTAGTCACTGATGAAGCCAGATACGGATCAGATGATGCAAAGGCTTCATGAGGATCTTCAGCCATGTTGGCGACCAGTCGATTTCTAGTCTGAAGTCGCTGCCGTATTACACGCCTGCGAGCGCTCCCAGATTGAGCCATTCTTGGAGACAAAGACGTAGTCGCTTCCGTTTTTGAACTTCTCTTCTTCCGACGGCTCTTCCTCATACGGTAGAGATGACCCTCTTTTCCCGGAATGAGTTCAGGCGTCGAGTGCATGATCCTATTGCTCAGTCTAATGTACGAATGATTCTTGGCTCGAGGAGATGGTGATCTTGTCGAAACTGATGAATCCATGAGCTCCATGTCAGAATAATATTCTTCAACATCTTGAAATCCGCCTTCCATCGTTGTACTGTCATCCATTTGTCGTTCCAAGTTCACCAGCGCGGGATTGTTCACACGGCGCTCATTCAAACTCCAGACTCTAGCGCTCCAAGCGTTGGATTCTATAGAAAGCGCGAAAGAAAATCAGTGGGAGTCGAATGCCATCAAGTTGCTGATTCATATTTTCGCGACTATAACGGCTTCTAACGGTGTTTCGACAGTGTCGAGAGATCGTCGCAAGATCTGATTCTACTCTGTGTGTTCGTCGATTCCGTATCTTTTGATAGCGAGATAGTGCAATCGAGAGACTTCGTATCTTCCGATATCTGGACAGTGCGTCCTCGAAGAACATGGTCAAATTAGCGAAGAAGTTTTCGGCGAAAATCAAGGCGAAAGTGGAGTCATCCAGACAGCAAGCTAGTCTACACGAACTCACTGGAAGTGAAGAACGGAAGCTCCCACGTCGTCGTTTGGAATCACGAGTCCCGGAAAAGGTTCATGTGTGCATCAACCCGACGGAACTTCTTTTCCCTGAGGATAAAGAAGAAGCAACAGCTGTCCGAAGCTCTCCGAACACTGCTTTGGATTATAAGGAGTCAGGAAGAACGATGCTCAACAAACGGAAGATATCAGGGACATCTTTCTTGCCTGAAGAAGAAGAAGAAGAATCAAGAGCAGTCGCGAGCTCTTCGTGCACCGATTCGGAGAACCCGAGGTCTGGGAGGACGATGCTCAGCGCACGCAAGATATCAGCGACATCTTCAACGAGTCGCAGGGTGAAGAACAAGTCGTCTTCGAAAAATGACGACCCCGCGCGGAGGTCCCGGGTACAGAAGTCGTCCTCGCGAACAAAAAGCGCCGTCCGGATGTCCTTGAAACAACGGCCCGCGAGCATCGAGATCGAGACTGATGGTGAAGATTTATCCCCGGAGACTCTGACGACGCTAGTCTCTCTATGGATTGGCTGCCCCGGGTGAATGGACAGCAGAACAATTTTTCGCTTCAGAAGAAGAACAGCCGGAGCCGGAGGTACCAGAAACCCTGTCGTACTTGCCCTTGAAAGGCTTGCGTTTGGGTCTTTCGAATGAGAAATATCGATTCCGCGTCAAATCCAAGAGCGAGATCTTCTCCTGGAATAAGTCCGGGAACGAAGGCAAAGTATTGTATTTTCGTGCGTCGTGGCCGATGAGTCCACCGAGATGCGCCTAGTGGCTTTCAACGAGAACTAAGAGAAATTTTTCCCTATTCTCCAAAAAGACCATGTTTTCGAGATCCAAACCTTCAATTGCCGAACCGCCAACTCCAAGTACAATCCGACGGCGGGTAAGCTCGAAATGCTTATCAACAAATCTACGACGATCGATCTGCTTTCGGGAGTAGAAATGCAACTCGCTGAGGCAGACCCGGATTATGTCACGATCGCCAGCCGCCAGAGCCAAGCACCGAATCAGATCGTTGACATTTGTGGAGTAATCGTTCATATATCGCCTTCTCAAGAAGTCAAAGCAATTGGAAATTGCTGTAGCCTTGAAGGGTATAGATTTTCCGGAGAACATCTATATATATAAAAACGTATGTTTGTTTGTCTGTTTGTCTGTCTGTCTGTCTGTCTGTCTGTCTGTCTGTCTGTCTGTCTGTCTGTCTGTCTGTCTGGTGTCACCTATAGACTCGAAAGCGGCTGGACCGATCGTCGTGAAAATTTAGGAGCGTGTTCTAGGCGATCCAGCGGTGGTTATAGGGGGGTCAGTTCTCCGGTGCGATGAGTCCTTCTACCTTGAAAAAATTATTTAAGTGCTCAACCCACGAAAATTCGAAATTCGAAAATCTATATATATAAAAACGTATGTCTGTCTGTCTGTCTGTCTGGTGTCACCTATAGACTCAAAAAAAATTATTTGAGTGCTCAACCCTCGAAAATTCGAAAACTCGGAAAAAAAATGAAAAATCGCAAAATTCACAAACGCCTGAACCGATCGCCGTGAAAATTCAGGGTCGGGTTCCCGGGAGTTTCAGGAGGGTCATATGAGGGTCGTCGCTCTTATGTGATGGGTCGTTCCACCATAAAAAAATTTATTCGAGTGGTCCTCTCATCGAGAATCAAGGATTTCATCAATGGAAAGACGGGAATTTGCAGGATTTTTCAATGGCTGGACCTCCATGTGGGGGCGGGTTCTCGGAAGCTCCTAAGAAGGCTATCGGGAGTTGCCGTCATCATTGGCCTCTGTCTCTCTACTAATGACTCTCGCAGAAAATTGCTGTAGCCGTGATAGATTTTCCGAAGGACATATGGAATAAAAGCGGGGAAACGGAAAAGCGGGGATACGGGAGTAGGGAGACGGGAGAGTAGGGAGACGGGAGAGTAGGGAGACGGGAAGTAGGGAAACGGGAAGTAGGGAAACGGCAAGTAGGGAAACGGGGAACAAGGGGGAACGGGAGCGTGGGGAAACGGGAAAGTGGGGAAACGGGGAAGTGGGGAAACGGGGAAGTGGGTAAACGGGAAAGTGGAGGAACGGGAAATCAGGGAAACGCGAAATTGGGGAAACGGGAAAGCGGGGAAACGGGGGAGCGGGGAAGCGGGGAAGCGGGGAAACGGGGAAGCGGGGAAACGGGGAAGCGGGGAAACGGGAAAGCGGGCGAAAAGTCAAGAGGGCGCGAGCTCCAATTGGGCGAAATGCCATTTGGGCGCAATGTCATTTGAGCGCAATGCAATTTGGGCGAGATGCCGTTTGGGCGAAAACCTATTTCGGCGAATCCCATTTGGGCGAAATGCCATTTGGGCGCCGAATTGGTAGGATCTTTCATCTGAGGAAGCTGATCACTCGTGGGGAATCGACGGGAAACAGGACCTGGTGATCGCAAGGATGAAAACACCTTGTGAATGCGCTCCTCGGCGCAGCTTTCGAGAGTTTACTCTTGGCTTATCGTTTTCTCGCTTTCATTGCCATAGGCGACATACGCCACCAACATCGTTGGCATACGGCGGACTGATGGTTAATCTCGTCAACTTTAATTTACACATCTTTTTGCGAAGACGAGCAGAACTTGTCGAACCACAAGTTACGACTCCATGAAGAAGTTGTGCGCGATGCCGCGCAAATACTCCACGTGAGTCCTGTTCGAAACGTCCCGCACGATTTCTAAAATCCTCCTGTCGGCCTCCGCATACTTATTGCGCTTCTTTGAACTTGGAGCGACTCCGAGGAATTGCTCGAGCTGGAAGTCTCGATTTTTCTGTATCCTCCTCAAGCCGTCGATGAACTTCCACAGCGTCGGGTGGCTGACCCCGAACTCAAGCTGCATGCGTCGATGAGCGGCTTCCGCGTAGTTGTTTGTACGCGCTTCGCCGTCGAGCGTTCGTTGGAAGACTGACCACATGTCTACCGGGAACAGTGGCTCCCGTCTCTCTATCACTCCTTCGGGGGTGACTCTGTTCAATCTCCCGAGGTATACGTCCTCGAAGTAATTGAGAACGGTGACGAGCTCCGGCGGAAGAAGTGCTGCGAGCTCGGAGATCGCGTTATTCAGCTCGGCCGGTGGAACGAAAGCCAAGGCCGCGATCATCCTCGCGTTGAGCGCGAATTCGTCGTCATTACTATACCTGTTGAAAGCATTATCGGGAAAGAAGAGTGAGAGGGAGCTATGAAGGAATGAGGGCCGGAACTGGCGAGCCGGAAAAGAGGAGTCCTCTCTCCAAGGTTCGAATAGAAATCGAAACGAACATATGAAATCGTTCGGCATATCCAGTCGATCAATTCATCCATCCATCGATCAGCTCAGTGAACGGGTCTTACCGACTCATAAGCCCATCTCCCGCCAGCTTGAGCTTGATGTTCTTCACGAGGTGGAAGAAACAGCCATCCATCCTCGTATCGGATGAGAAAACGCTGCGCACGGCGTTCATGGCAGCCCTTTCGAAGCCCATCACCCCGGCCGGATGACTCAAAGCCGGCCACGCGTTCTTCAGTAGACTCCGAGAGTCGTCCGAAAGTTGCTCTCGAAGCCGTGAGAAACGCTGAGGACATCACCGACGATGGTGGTTCACTTGTTTCTTCACAGCGTCGCTTGATGGCTTCACGGACTTTCGTGGTTTCGACTCCCGAAGGGTCGACCGGATCCGTGTGTGAGCCTTTCGTACTGACGACCGACCTCCCCCGACTCAATAGAGGTGTACGCTCTAGCGCGGCACGGACAAGAAGCGTTCTTATACATGCACCGCCAACTCTGGACACTTCCTCCGCCTATCACACGGTCCCGGACGTACATCCAGCCCTCGTGAATAAGTTTTTCACGACCTTTCTGAGTCTTGGTGATATTCGAAGCCATTTTTATTCGATGAAATTCCACGTCGTATCACAAAACAAATTCGAGCGTCTAGGAACGATGATCACGGCGACTCAGAATCGTTCGAATTTCGATCACACGGCAGTTGTTATTGTTTAAGTCTCTCCGACTCTCATTCGCGAGACATCCACTCGTCACTGCGCACAGCGCGCAAGTCCTCGATGCCCTCTCGAAGGCGAAAGAGGTCTCGTCCCGAGATGATTGCCTACGATTATCCATTCTCGTCGAGCGGGATCGTCATAGATGCAGGAAGACAATCTTCGTCGACCAGCCTATTCGGCTGCTGGACGGCATGGCTGAAGCTCTGAAGGAGTCAATCTCTGCGTCTACCATATGAAAAAACGAATCACTCTCGAGGTATCTTTCCGATGATCTGCGCGCCCAAATGACTTTTCGCCCAATTGGCGGTTGCGCCCAAATAGAATTCGCCCAAATGGCATTGCGCCCAAACGGCTTTGCGCCCAAATGGCACTGCGCCCAAATGGCATTGCGCCCAATTGGAGCTTGCGCCCTTTTGACTTTTCGCCCAAATGACCGTGGCCGGTCCCTGGGTTATATCTCAACTGATCTATGCGGACCAATGGCCACTGTATCCCTTGGAGGAGGAAAATACTTTATGAATATGCACGACCAATACTCCAAATTCAACAAATTGTTCATTCTTAAATCGAAGGATGAAGCTCCTGATCTCATCTAGCAATTCATTGTCTGGTTCAAAAATCAGACCGGCTCCGATATCAAACAATTATTCTCTGATCGCGGCTTGGAGTTCGATAACTCCAAAGTGAGAGAATCTCTCTCGGCCGTGGGAGCCGAATTGGTAATGAGCAATCCTTACGCCCATCAACAAAATGGAAGAGCCGAAAGAAACAATCAAACGATAACAAAATTAGGACGAACATTACTAATAGATTCAGGCCTTCCAAAATGTTTCTGGGCTGAAGCCTGTGTCTGTGCAACTCATCTCCTCAACATTGTGAATGTGTGTCCTCGTACCGGCAAATCTGCCTACGAAATGATCTACAAGATCAAACCAAACTT
>NW_003805504.1:715246-721176 GCF_000255335.2 Galendromus occidentalis
CGATTCGAAGCACTCCATCGTAAGCTATGTTCCATAGCGTTGGTCCGAAGATTGACTCCTGCGGGTACCCGCCGTCATCTGATACCTCTTCCCTTCGGCCGTCACTATTTGCCGGTCTTCGAGGTAACTGCCTATCATTCTTCTCAGGTAGGGCGCGACTCCGGCTTTTTCGAGAGCCTCCATCACGACCTTCCATGGCATCGAAGTTGAACGCATTTCGCACATCGACGAAGATTACCAAGCAGTATTGCTTGGTTCTCTGAGTCTTTTGTCGCTCTGCCTCCGCGTCCTCACCACTTCCAGTATCGCATCGACTGTCGACCGTCCGGCTCGGAAGCCGTACTGGCTGTCAGCTATCGCATGGTTTCGATCTAATTCTTCCGTGAGTCTTGCCGATAGTGTTGTCTCCATCGCCTTTCCCAGCGTGTTTAGGAGGCATAGTGGCCTGTACGAGGAGGGGTCCTCCGGGGGCTTTCCGGGCTTAGGAAGCAGGACTAGTCTCGCGACTTCACACTCTCTCGGGAATCTCCCCTCGCCTAGCAACCCGTTGGCCATCGACGCAAACTGCGTCGCTCCCTCCTTCATGAAAATCTTGATCACTTCCGGCGGAACACCGTCAATGCCGGAAGTAACCTGAAAAGAGCTTCTGAGATTTCGAAACCCTCAATGCGAAACCATTCGTGCATCCGTAACCAGTTCCGTCACATTTTTTTGGACAGCGTCCATAATGACGTAGTTCTACGTCAAAACAACCTATGTTCATCCCTTGCGAACACACAGGATTCTTGTGCGCATCGTCGGAAGTTCATCTCGTGCAAGACAAAGGGGGTTTTCTTGGAGCGGCGCTTGTTTCAAACCATATAACGATTTATTTAATTCGCACACTCGAACACTTCCGTCGGAATAGCCTTCCGGCAGCTCCATGAAGATAGTGACATCACACCGCACTATCTCCGAATCCCTTGCTGCTGCCAGAGCAAGCAGAAAACGCACCGAAGTCAGCTTCGAGACTGGAGAATATGTGACGAAGAAATCGATACCTGCCTTCTGAGGGCTCTACGAAAAAACGGCGCAGCGGGAACGGCGCTGCGGGTCCGGCGCTGCGTAAACAGCGCCGCGAAAAAGGCGCTCCGAAAACAGTGGAAAACGGCGCCGCCGAAAGCAGCGCTGCGAAAAAGGCACCGTCAAAAACGGCGCTGCGACAACGGCGCCGTCAAAAACTGTAGGATTCTCCGTCTCCCAACTTGAAGCTTTCGGCTTTCCAGAGAGGTTTCCGAGGATGGGAGCTCCGATGATTGCTAGCGTGAGCTGTGTGTCATGTTTCAAATCCAACGAAAGAGTGCCGGGCTAACGGGACATTGGAAAGATGATTTGATTAGTTTTTATTTGATAATTTTATGTTATTCCTCGCAAGTAAGTCACAACAGTTCTCTCCGAGCATTATTTTACCAGCTTCGAAATTCTATTGTTTGCATCCAGATACTTCTTGAGGCTCTTCTGGCCCTCGTGACCGGCTGCCAGTGACTCATGATACAAGTCTCTACCAGACCTGTGCGCCGCGGTTGAAGGTGACGGCGGCGGCGGTGGACCGAAATATTGACGGCGGCGAAGCACGCCGCGGCGTTTTGCGACGGCACGGCCCGCCGCGGCGGGGCAGATCAGTCGGCGGCGGGGCGGCTCCGTAGCGCGTTGCTGAACTCGAGATGACGTCATGCGAGCATGTTTCCCCCACACCTTATCCGCTCCGCGAGCTGACTGAGAGCATATCTCTCGATGATCCTCTGTTCCAGCCAACTCAAGCGGGAACTGTTATGGAAATTGATGAAATGAACAAGCCAAGAGAGTCATGTTCGAAAAACCCGAGCAGCTCATCATTCTTGGGGCTACATCACTCGGCTCAGATGAAGGCTTTATTATCATGGATGAAGAGAGCTTTCGAGGCGGTCACGGAATCCATCGTACACCTTTTTTCACGCAGTAAATTGCCAGCGGTCGAAAAACGTCTCTCCGGCTCAGCTGAGGTCGCTGGTATTGATAGGATGACCCGTGCTAATTTGGCTAGAGCAGGAAACGAGGGTTTGTTTTCGAGCCACCATTTCAGGACCTCATCTTGATCGGTTGGCTTGCGTGACTCACAAAGTTTCACGCGACAAGCGAGGTAACGCTCCACCTGGTTTGTCAAATCGTCGGAGGAATTTGTCGAGGACCCATACTTCGCTGTGAGTGAGGACCTCTGCTTTTTCGCTGGTGTTTCCACGATAACCGGAACTCCTTCATCAGCGGGAGTTACAGTCGTATACTCGAAGACAGCATCCGACAAGAATTGCGCAAGGCTGTCGCCAGCAATCTCTGACCTCACCCTGGAGATCCCCTTCATTTCGGGATCTAGTAGAGCACCTAAGAGCTCCATTCTGCTGAATGGACGCATCCGACCTTGGATGCACTCCAACAACGTATTGGCAAGTTCCTTCTGGAAGTCCGCGGTTGCTTCGTAAAGGTCGGGGGCCGCCTCGTCCCGGAATCCTCGCAAGGTATCTTCGATATCTATGACGCCAAGGACGACCATGTTGATGGATGGTTTTTTCGATCCCTGCATAAGAACCATGAGATCAAGGATCACCTGCAATCATAGGCCGCGTCTCAAACTCGGACGTACAATCAGGTTGCCTATGGCCTATGGGACACAAACAACCCAGACTCAGGCTCGACGATGATTCCGAACTTCTGAAATCTGACGCATCGTCGCGATCTTGCGATTCACAAAGCGCTTGCGGATCCCTCTCGGCCGCTGGAGCCTCGATCAACTCGAGAAGAAGTATAATATCATAAAATCGACGCTCGTTACGGGGACTCACTCGGTAAAGCTTCGCAATGATGCAAGATGGCGGCCGAAGTGGCACGTTGTTTTCGATGCGGCTCCCCAGACTTCCCGCAAGGAGAGCTGATATTCTGCGCAGGGAACTGCGGAAACGTGCGCCATAAGAAGTGCAAGAACACTCTGAGTCCGACCAAGGACAAAGTTGTCAAATGCGGAATCTGTGAGAACCGTGAAGTGGATTCGTTCGAGAGGTGCCTCGTTAGGACTCGCTTCCTGGCGGATCAGTACAAGATTCTGCAACTTCGCTTATACGATGAGTACGAACGCGGAAATAGCCTCAACAAACGGCTGTCAGCCGCCGAAAGGACTATCGCAAAGCTAGAAAAACAGATCCAGACGCCGTCGCCGAAGAGAAAACGCTCAAGAAGCGTTTCTGAACGCGTCGAAGCACAGAAATCAGCTGATTCAAGCACAGGGTTGCCGGTGCCGGGTGCCTCGCCGGCTCCATCGACAGAGTTGGCACAGGAGCATCCGGCTGCGAGGGCTGACGAGACCGCCTCCGATCAGATGGAAGTAGATGCTCACGTGGACGAAACCACAAGAGCACCTATGAAAATCGAGAGGAAAAAGACATCAAAGTCCCCGGTCGAAAAGGACTCTGTAGAAAACGTCAGAACGAAAGATCGCCGACTGGACAAGTCGGCGGTCTCCGAGACAAGAGGAGAAAATAGCGGCAACAGCAGCAGCGACATCATCGAACAGCCGACCAAGAAGTCAGCTGTTGTCAAAGGAACAGCTGAGAACGACGATCTCAGCCAAGCGCTGATGCCACCGGGAACTTCCGAGCGACGCAGGAGGATGAAACGCAGGCCACCTGCAATCTTCCTCTACGGCTTGAATGACAAGGCTAGCGCGACCAGTGTATTAGAATGGTTTACGCATAAAGGAAGCAAACCAAAGAGAGTCTCTAAACTAAAAGTGGAAAGAGGCGGATCATCCTTCTGTGTCAGCTTTAACCCGGCAGACTTCGAAAGATGTTTGAGTCCCGAATTTTACCCGAAGTTCATGAGGGTGAAGAAATGGAGTGGATTCTTCCCGGTATCTGAGAAGATCCTGGAAACTGCACCATCGAAGTGACTTACAAGCAGCGCCAACGGGAGAGCCTCGGCTACCCAGCACCGATTGCTTCTCTGGAATGTGGAGGGACTCAGAGGAACCCTCGGGCGAATCGAGGACGCTACAACTCTAGCGGAGCATCAGATACTATTATTCACAGAAACATTCAGTATAGAAGATGTGGAAATCCAAGGATTTCTAGGACATCATTCATTTGCAAGAACCAGAGAGGGTCCGGGTAGACCAGAGGGTGGAGTGAGCATATACACCAGCGCCTGCATACGACGTCCGAAGGTGATCCATCGGGAGGAGAATGTGTTGGTGCTGGAGACGTCTGACTTGACAATCGCCCTCTTCTACCTGAAACCAACCCTCACGTCCACCGAAGTAATGTCAACAGTGACACAGACGCTCAGATATATCGACACCCGAACGTTCACCGTGATTGCCGGGGATTTCAACTGTCGAATGGATAGCCAGGCAAAGGACTCGAAAGGATGCGTCCTGCGAGAAACTTTTAGATGAGCTAGACTATACACTAGCCAATGACGCGGATGACGTGACGAATATCTGCTACAACGGATCGAGCACCATCGATCTCTTCTTCGTGTCACATCTTGACCGAGTGATTGCCTGCCAGGTAGTGGAGGCGCCAATTAAAAGCCATCTACCAGTGGTACTCAGCATCACCGCTCGGGAAACCCCGAAGAAGAAGGAGCTCAGACCGACTCGGCGCATGGATTACAATATTCTAGACGAAGAACAAGAGTCACGACAGATCTCAGGCAAGATGAGAACGGCTGACGTGAATCAAGCTGAACAAGAGCTAGTTCGCCTCGTTCAAAAAGCTCAACTTCTTCCTCGCCCGTACAAGGCGAAAAGAAGACCATGGTTCAACAAGGAATGCAAAGAGCGCAGGAGAGCGCTACTCCTGGCCTTACGGAAGGCGAAAATTGAAGGAGGGCCGTACCGAAGGGAGTACTGCTTTCTACGGAAACGGTACCATCATCTAGTTCAGCATCGCAAGAGCGAGCACCGCGAGAAGCAACATGAGAAAATGTTAGCTGAAGCGAAAAAGAAAACCCACATTCTACTGAAAAAATGTCGGAAGAAAACGACATGTACCGCGAGTACAGAAGAGATAACTCGACACTTCAAGAATTTACTTTTCGAAGAAGATATTCCCCCGCCAGCCGCGCAAATCACTCTGCCGCTCACGTTAGAGCAATGGTTGATGAACGCGCCGTGGACAGAGAAGGAAGTTGAATTTATTCTAAATTCCCTACCAATGAGAAAGAGCTGTGGACCTGATGGTATCTACTACGAGAACTGGAGGATGGGGGCAACCGCACTCGTGCCTTTGATAAGTTCTCTCTTCAACAAAATCATGGAAGAAGGATGCATTCCGGACACATGGCACATCAGCCGGCTGACTTTGCTATTCAAGGGTGGCAGGTCAGATCCGAGAGATGACATGAATAAATTTCGAGGAATAGCCAGCGAAGCGACACTCAAGAAAGTGTTCTTCAAAGGCATCATAAGTAGACTCGAAACATCTATCGAGAACAGATTGCCTCCAGAACAATTCGGGTTCAGGAGAGGCGTGTCAACGAACGACGCAATTCACGTTGTGATGTCGGCCATCGAGAGGGGGCTGGCCCGTCGAAACCAGGCCCAACTCTACGGTGGGTTCATCGACTGCTGTAAAGCATTCGACAGTGTTCCGAGGCAGGCAATGGTAAATGCCTTCGCCGAGGCCGGAGTGAACGGACAGCTCCTGAAAATCATCGAAAGCTTCTTCTACACAGACACACTCATGGTGCGGACTGGGTCGGAGGATGTCATTGTGAGGCAGAACAGAGGCACGCCACAAGGCGACCCGCTGAGCTGTATCGCTTTCACACTCCTCCTAGCCGACCTGCCCGCGAGGGTCCGAGAGGAGTCGAAGGATGCGGTCATTTGCCTGTATGCGGATGACATTTTTGTGGCTCATCAT
>NW_003805505.1:0-62396 GCF_000255335.2 Galendromus occidentalis
GTCACGACAAATTCCAAGACTAAGTTACCTTTAGTTTCCAAGAATTCATGGAATGTCATTAAAAAATAACGACGTTGAACGAAGGAGCGCGAAACGAAAAAAAAAGGAAAAATAACGAAGCTCCCCCAAGAGGCAATTTGAAACACGAAATGACTGAATGACGGAGAAGGGGTCCGTTCTTCTCGGATCTGATAGGCTTAAAACCTTCCCAGTTAGTACGTGCCTCGTCACGACAAATTCCAAGACTAAGTTACCTTTAGTTTCCAAGAATAGGCGACCATGACGGACAAGTGGACATTCAATTTTATATATATAGATTCACTTGGAATTCCGAGAACCGGGTTCTCGGGGACCTGGAATCCACGCTCGGAGCAACGATGTGGATTCCAGTCCATGTGAGTCCGAACTGCGTCGAGGATTGAAAAATCAACAGGTTTCGCTCACCGTCGCATCGCTGGATGCAATCCCACGGGTAATCTTCTAAAGCTCCTGCGCAGAATTCCCCTTGCGTCAACAAGACTGACACGACCCCGCAAGCGTATTGGCTGAAGCGACGATGAATCGCGCGACCACTTTTATCCGGAAGCGGTGATCGGAGGGAAGTTCATCGGTCTCATTCGAACGAACGCTTCCCCCGAAGACAAAAGAATAGCTCCGTGAAAAATTCTAGTGAGCTCTTATTTGAGCTGGCATTCGAAATTACTACCGATCATCGATGCGTGATTCTCGTTGAAAGCGATTTGACGGAAGTGAGTGGCTCTCCACGAAACAACGAAATTTACTGTACACGGATAGTGGAACAATCACTGTGTAAATCGCTAAAATAAACATCCACTACCGACTCGCCGGGGATTGATCGAAGACGTTCGATTGTGTAGGTACTTTTCCCTCTCGAGTTGTCCGCCGGGGTCCCCGTCATCTGTTCCTCCGGCCGACAGAAGCTCTGATGGACGTTGGACTCCACGGTCGAATGCTTAGGAGACGCCTGCCGAACCATCGGATTCCGAGCGATGCCCGCCCAGCCGACCGGTTGAACTCACGACGCGTTTCGTACCGATCGTCACTTTGGCCGTAGTCGCTTTAGCGCTACTCAAATGTTTGAGCCGTCACTCAGCTTGTCCATCGGTTCGTCGTCGTCGTCTGTGCGTCAAGAAGACCACCACGAACACCAACCGACGTCGCCATCCGCACCTTGCGGAGCGTCTACGTGTACGACATCTCCAGATAGAGGAAACGGCTTATCGGAGGGTAAACAAGAGGAATTTTTGCCTGCTCGTTCAACGCGGCTCCTGTTTATTGCTGCTGCCGTTGTTGAACAACACCTCCGGCTCCTCATCGTGGAGAAAAGTTGTTCATTGGCCTCTGGATCCTTCGTTCGTTCTATCCGATCTATCGATCATCCCTTCAGAATATCGGCCGCTCCGGCAGAATCTAAGACGATCGAGTCGACGTGCTAGAAGGCAGGAATCGGGAGAAGAGAAAAAGCCAAACGAGCTTCCGTGGATTCGGAGGCTAACAAGCTGCGTTCATGTGGCCCCAACATGACGACCAGTTCGCGAGGAAGCGTCCTCGACGGCCTGACCGCCCGATATCGGAGAATCGGATCGCCGAACGGGCAAATGCCGCGGATCAATATTTTCGGAAGCGACTCAGGATCATGTTTAAGAATTACAGAATACGATATTCGAGAAATACAATCTCCGGATGGATCTTGAATATCAGTGGAGATATTTGCCCTCCGACCGACGCATACTTCTGAGGAATCGTCTCCATCTCGGCGCCGTAATTCTGGTTCGAAAATCCCCGAAACGACATCTGTACGATTCCCAACGACTTCACGCCAGGATCTCCCGCTCGGGCAACGAAATCTTCGGACGGAATAAACGTTAGATAATCGCTCGTTCGAATTTTCTCAATTTCCGCCATGATGAAAGCAGCGCTAATATCCTGAAATGTGAAACTCCTACGGACGGGACTTCTCGTTGCTAGCGACATCGCTCAGAAATTGCGTCTCTGCCGGGGCTCTTGGCGGTAGGAGCGGTTGTCAATTCGAATCAAAATTGAGCGTGTCATTGAGTTTCGCGGCCGGGGGAAAGCGAAGCTAACTACGAAGCTTCTGCACTTTGTCCCGGATCTGCTCCGACCGAGCCAAACTAAATTCGAAGCAATCGGCCCGATATTGAGGTGACCTCCACGTCGACGACGGATCTCTTCCACTCGCTCTATTACTCATTCGGCGAGATCACGTTGTCCTTAAATAATTTGGTCCGTTGTTCCGTCGCTCTCGCTAGACGAAGTGGCTCCTTACGGCACGAGCGAAACTCCACCTAATTTGGAGATCTCTCCTACCTCCGTAGTGGCACGAATCGCACACACGAGCTCACTCTCTAATTCTCTGTTCGCCTACTCAATCCTCTCTAGAGCCACCTTCGTTTTGGCTCCAGACATCGCTGCTGATCCTTGTCGAGAACGACCTTGATGTTGAGCATATAATCGGAGCGTGCATCTCGTGGCCGTTCACCGCCGTCGGTGTTTGTGAAGCCAACGTTGCCGTTGTCTGTAATGCGCTAATCTTCGACACACGTCAGACACATCTCGCCGTCGCCGTCATCACCCTCGTTCGTCTAAACTCGCGGCTTTGGCTCCTGTCGCCACTCCGGCTGGAACTGCGGCGGCTGCTGCTTTACACAAACCCTGAGGGGTTCAAAGATAACGACGCCACTCGTGCTGCTCATCCATTGGAGATAACGACAGTGTTAGCCGCCGCCGCTACCGCTGCTCCTGCTCTCGTCGTCGTCGTCGTTGTCTAGCTCTGTCCTCCAGCAAGTCATCCTTGGCCCTCGAATTCGTTCCGCTCCCTCCTCCTCCTCCTCCTCCTCGGTCAGTGCACTACGACGAACCTCCCGAACAACTGGGTTTCTCTCAACGCCCAGACAGACAGGACCACTAAGCGAGCGCTAAACGATCCCGCCGTGGAGCGTATCGGACGAACGAAGGGCTATTATGATGTCAGCCGTCTCTGAGGTGGCCGGCCGGCCGGCCGGACCCTCGGCAGACAGGCCGTCCGCCCTCCCTCCCCGAGTCTGCTCGCATGGATGGTTGACTCGCGGTACGGTCCTCATGGATCCGAGACCGGTTTCCCAGCTGACCGACCGACCGACCTTCTATCCCTCGAGTCCGCCGTTGTCCATTCCAACGACAATGTCTGCCGGCCATGCGTCCCCGGACCGGGGGCTCGTCTTCGAGGCCCTCGGGGGACTCGCGGTTCTCCCGGAGAGCTCCTCCTTATCTATGGGCGAGAGCGGGGTGACAGCCGGGAATTTGTCACACATACCAAGCGAGGAGAGTCATCTTCTTCTTCTTACAGTTTTCTGTATCATCTATCCATATCTGCTGAGCTTATGAAGACGCGACGCGCACCGATGCATCGAGGACTCTGAGGCAATCGCCGGAAAGTTTTCCTGTGAGCCCGCCCCGGCTAGCAGGTCGTCGTCGTGGAGTCGATTATCACGAGAGGAGGGCTTTGTCTCCTCCGATATTTAGAGAGTAGGTACATCTACGGGTTGAGATCCTCGTCAAGACACTTGTTCTCATTTCGACAACATATCGACGCTCCGGCCAGATAAGCTCCGAGCCAGAAGTTCTCGGACAGTCCTGCGCAAAGGACTACGTCAATGCGGCAGTAGGTAAGTAATAAGCACGGCATTCGCCGGGGAAATTTTCGAGTGACGCGAGCCTTATACCCGAAAGGTATTGCATTGAGCATTTTCGTTGAAAATCGACCTTGACACGGAGTTGCCCGGTCCATTTGGGCTTACCGCTCATCCGAAGTTCGGTAAGGTGCTGGTCCAGTAGGCCGAGTGATCGGATGGTCGGTGGTGAATTTCCAATAATTTACGAAACGTTCCTACTTCGAGCAGCCGAGTGGCCTCTCCGAAACGGTGCGAGAGCAAGAAGATAGCTGACATGTTTATTCAATAGCGAATGGATGTTTTCGGGGTTTTTCACCGAGCTTGCGCCGCTTCGGCGTTGTCAATCAGTCAGCGAGTCGGTGTCCCCACCGCTCTCCCATCTGTCGGGGTTGCTGGCGATTTCTCCATCGATCTCTCTTGCTGCGTGGCTTTTTACCTTTTCCGTTTCACTCGAACGGGAAGAAAGATCGAACTCGAGTAGTCCATTGAGGTGCTGTCGAAGCCAGGGTGGAGTTCACACCTCGTAGCATAGGCCAAAGTTAAGCAATATCCCATCAGCTTAGACAGCCAGGGGAGAGAAACGAGGAGCGAGCACGAGCGCCGACGACGGAAAGATCGAGTCGTATGATTTGCTTGAGATCGGTCCAGCCAGTTCCGAGAGCTTCGGGGGAGTAGTTGTCGGTAAACGAACGCGCCCACGCTGCTGCCGCTACCTCCGTAGTGCCGCTCGTCCTTAGGTGTGGTGATTTTCGCGGTATCGCCGTTCGATGCCGGTAATGCATCTAATTGACTTCCGGTCTCAAGTGTTCGATCAAAATGACGCTCCCCACTCGTCAGGCCTGCTCGAAAGCCTACATCGTCATCGCCGAGGTTCCGTCTTCACTTTCCGGCACCGAGGCTGTCTCTTCCTCGGCTCGCTTTCCTCAAGACACGAGTTTCGTCCAAAATTCTCACCCAGTCAGTGTTGAAGAAAGATCGCTCGTAGGAGTTGCCGAGAATTCCGTCAGAAATACGGGACCGTTACTTTGTATTATTGGGTTCGCTAGATGGGTATCTGAATGCCGAAATGAATCGAAACAATCCGCAAGCGACCGTGGTTCACCGGCAGGATTAATTCGCGCTCTGATAACGGACAGATACTCCGATGATGAACCGATCATTTAACCAACGGACGAAGAAGGACGCGGAATTTGCTTGGGATGAGGCCTAGAGCCGATCACCGACCTCGAGTCCTAGACGGCCTAGCGATCCGATATTCGAGATATCGGCCAACTGAATCGGGACATTCTGGAACTGTGTACGAAGTCGTCGTCTGCTGACGAACAGGATTGAACGAGACTGATCGCGATAGTTAGTGCGACTGGAAACGGCTGGATAGAGGCTTCCGGGAGTTTTTTCCTCTGGGACCCTCTCCATCCGCCTTCCCATTACTTTTCTAGCGAGGACTGTCGCTTTTTCCACTTCGCAAATTAGCGGCAGCACTAGCAGTGGATTCATGATTCTCTGATCCCAATCACGAGCTAATCGAGAACACTGAGAATTTTCACTCGTCAGCTCCCGTTTATTTGCGATGCCGTCTGCGTCCGGAGCCCGCGAAAGCGGTATAGATGCCCGTATCGCCCGACTCGCCCGGATTCAACAGAAGTAAAGCCCAGTACTCCCTTCTTCAGGGAAACCCGCAGAAGTCGTGGATCGAAAACGTATTCCCCGGCGAATTGTGTCGGATAGATTCTTCGTAGACGTAAGTTTTTTATTTTCTGCCTGTCGATTCGTCATTGATTGACGTGGATCTATGTTGAAGCAATGTCACTACTGACTCGGGAGATTCACGATTCTCTAAATACATCTCTGTGGACCCTCCATGTTCTTTTTTATTCTCGAAGTCTTGTCAACATACTGACATGCGTCGGTCGAAATGACTTCCTCGACGAGCGATTAAGAACGACGATTGGGCCACCGTGGAGGCGATCGATCGCGCCCTCACTTCGAAATGAGTAATCAACTCTTAGGCGTAAATCTCATCAACCGCCAACAGCGTTTTGTACTTGTACACAGATCACTCTTCGGATCGGATATCCATCGGCATCTCACGATGTAAACATATGTATCTCGTGGACGTACAAACCTCAGAGCTCCCGCGTGGCGTTCAAGCTATTGAACCGACATGCGGCATCTTGTCTGTGACTTGCCTCGTACATATATGAAAGTTTCGATCAAGTCACAAGTCGGCCAGCAACAAAGCTCAAATGACAGCGAGCTGAATCCGTCACGCACGCTGGAGCGTTTTGAGGGAGAGCCACTGTCACGGTTGAAATTTCAGTGGGTGCGCAGAGGGAATTGAAACAAGCGGGTAGCAGGCCGAAACTCGAGGGAAATAGGAATGAGTTGGGAGCCGTCGTTCCGGACACGCGGACCCCGCTGAAATTGGCAGTTGAGGATTTGCAACAAACGACGGGGTCCGAATTTCTTGTGAGTTTTTCAATCGTTATTCTCGAGAGAACTCTCTCTCTCTCTCTTCATCGCTCGGCTGCGGCGTGGCGTTTCTTCCGTTGCGTGTCTCTCGAAAATTACAGGAAGGGGAGAAAAATCGCCAGGGTCTTCGGTATCCGGGATTATTCCCAATGAGGCAAGCGATGTACCTAAAGTTAGTTCGGCGATAGGTCCTAGAGCCTAGGTGCCGATTGCCGTTTCCGCCCCGATCTCATCGCCCGATCGGGTAATGGTGCGTCAACGATACAAAGACCGAGAGATCACGTCCGAGCTCAGACAGCGCCCCGATAACGGCGCTCCTCCTCGATGTAACCATACGGTACCATAGGGCCTATTATAGCGCATGTTGTATGTTGTGTACGAGTAGATATGGGAGATTCCTATCGTACGGGGGAAAAACGCGGAGCCTGATATTGAACGAATCGCGGCCTCGCTCCACGCGGAGTCGCCGGCGCGCGAAACGGACAACTCGATTGTTTTAGCATTTACATAAAATGTCGGTCAAGAAGGCAAGCCGCGCGTGATCCGCCGTCTCCAGTGCCTTATGTACGTGGTGGCGGCGGCGGCGGCGGCGCGGCGGTTGCCCCGTGTTTGCGGTGCGTAACTCGAAGCTCGCACGGCTAGCCTCCACGATGCCTCGGTGCACACGTTATATATATATAGACGCTTTTGCTTCGGCCTATTTCCGGCAGACTGGTCGATCGCTGTGGCCGAGGTCAGCCACAGCGACGTCTGACGTTCATCAGTCAATCGTCATCGTTTGCTTCGACTATTCATATACGCTAACGGTCGGAGAGTGATTGAGGGGCGTGGAGATACGACCGCAGATTTTAATGAGTCTTCAGCCGAGTGTGGTCTTCAGTAGAATACAGCATCGATTGTTTGATAGAGTTCTCCGATCGGGGACTCGGGGAGGCAACGGAAAATAATTTCGATGTTTTTCGTTCACAGGTAAGCGTTCGTTCGTATCGGAGAGGCAAACTTCGAATTCGGCCCGCCCGCCCGGCTGGCCTGATAATGGCCGGGCAGGCGTTCTGAGCTCGTGAGTCCGTCGTGCGCGTTGTTCAAATTCGAGAAGCGGGTAAGCGAAGAAATCAGTAACGATAGAGAAATATTGCTGAGCGACACGCAATATTCTCACACTCCGTATTCGAGAATCTTTCGGGGAGCTGCAGGCAAACCTATGTTTTCGGAGACGGAGCTTGCAAGCGAATGAGAGAGGCTCTGTCAGCACGCAAGCTCTATTGTCGAGTCCACCCGACAGTCCCGGCACGCGTGTTGAACATACCTAATGCAATTGAGCAAAAAGTCTGCGTATGGAAGGATCGACAGCGTTACGAGAAGAACGCGCAGCTTCACCTTTTCGAGATCCAATCATGTTTTTTCTTTCTGCGGCAACAAGAGCGCTGTAATCGACAGTTCGTGCAGAAGTGGTTCGAGGTCGGACCGACAAAAAAAACAAATACACTGTTGTGAATAATGTGCCCGGGAAATGTTCGACCTGATTTCTGAAGACGCTGATAAGGTCCGAGGTCGCTCTGTTTTTCTTCTCGCGAAAAAAATGTGTTTTTTTTCTCCCCGGAAAGCTGTGGAGAGCTCCTCCGCCAATGAAAAGTTCCACATCTACCGGGCGGATCCTGGCCCGGTCGGCTGAGGATCTCGGCTTCGCTCGCGAGCGGAACGAGCTGGAAGTCTTCCACGCAGGGAACCATAGCCACCCAGCTTTCACTTACCTTTTATGAGCGCCTGGAGCAAGAGGTTTCCCACTTGTGGCTGGCGCGTGGGGGCTCCGAAATAATAGAATGTTCAGCTCATGCGGAATTATGATCAGACGAACACCCGCTTCCGTGCCAGCCTTCGAAACGGCAATCCTGACGGCAGGAGGGTGAGCATACGAAAGCGCGACCGTTCTATATGGCTTCCTCATCCTCTGACGCTAGCAAATCCCTCTGAGACTCCAACGGGTGGGAGGACAATGACTGCGGCGCGGCGGTTGGATGCTTAGGCACCAGACCCCTTACGTGAGGGAACTTCACGCAGTAAAGACGGATGCCGCCGCCGTCTCGGGAGAAATATCCAGGCCGACTCTCGAGCCGGATCAACCGAATACGAAAGAAAGCTTTTCTCACGGTCCTGATTTCCCTATTCCTCCCCACTGCTTTTAATATTTATGTAAGAAATCGACGAGTTTTTATGAGCGACTCGACCAGTGGAAGCTCGGGTGCCGACTCGCTTGCTCGCTCACACTTACTACATTGATGGTTGTTGATGTTTCACAAAAGTCAAAGCGAGAAGAGAAATAGAGAAAAATAACGCTCTGATTGAGAGGCCAGCCTGTCGGTAGTCCGCCGCCCCAGCGAGCGGCAAATTCTACGGACAGCTGCCCGGTTGGTTCAAAGAACCGGGGGCCGTGATTCGTTCGTGAATTGAGATGTTCATGGTGAATTTGCCACCGACATGACAGACACTCGCTTGCTATGCCTGTGGTCTGCGGTCTTACCGAAACAAGAGCGCACCACCATTTCAAACGGAGCAGCAGAAACAACGTGCTCGGCAATGAATTTCAGCTCGAACGAATCATTTCATGACTGACCGTTCCCCCTGTTCCTCCTCTGACCCTCTCAAGTCGAGGGTCTCATGCATAGATCAAACGAAACGAGACGTCAAGCCGTAGCGCGGTTATAAAATTCGCGTTTTATGACAAATTGTGTGGACTTTCCTCGTCGGACACGAGACGATTCCCCAGCGAGAATTCCATCGCGAAGACTTCGAGTCAATTGTCGTTCCTGAGCAGGAGTCGCTGCCTCCCAAACGATTCGAGATGATGACAGGCTTGCGTCCACTCCTGAGACCAAGTAAGGTCTTATCGAATGCCCAGAGTCCGGGAACGGTTACGACGAAGTTCGTCCACTGTTTGTTCCCCGGTTCCGAGTGTTCTTCCGCCAGGTGAGACCAGAGACGAACATTAAAGCCGTGTCTACGAGAAGTACCAAACAGCGACTGGAGCCTTCCCGAGATAAGAGGGTGGCTGTCCCTGAAGGAGTCGACCCATCTCGTTCCAGCGTCTGAATCACTAAAAATCGACATTGGGCTCGAGCTCGAAGTCCAAATCTCTTCCTATTCTTAACTCATGACGATATCGGCCCGGGGAATGTTTGTCGCACTCGACGTCTCGCTCGAGTCTATCAACATATAGGTACGTAACTGAATAACAGGTCACCCGCAATCGATAGGGTGACCCCAGCGTGGGATTCGAATAAGAAAACGAGAACACTGCCGGAGCGTTTTCTGCGCTTGGCCGCGTGGTGACTCGATCGGTGGGTCAATCAATGCCTAGATCGAGGGCTGGATTGCGGTGACTTCGATTCGATCGATTGGTCTCATTGATTTCATTGGCATCGACGCCAGGACTCTGAGCGCCGCGCCGTCAGATGAGCAGCTCTGAGGATCTCGGCGCTAGCTCAACAATGAGCACTTCCACACGCTGCTTCGAGGAATGAAATATGATGGAACAAATTAGAATCGGCGACTTCACACTCGAGATTTATGATTTTCGAGCGAGAGATTCAGATAGTCTCATCGTATCAGAAAATAAGTGGGATGAGGCGAACAATTCGGAATGTCGTCGCCAGCATCGCAAGCTCGGCAAGGGGGACCGGGGACGAGCGACGTAAATCGGGAAAAAAGAACACTGTTGTGACAATCGCTTGCTGTTGAGGCAACTGATACACAAACTCGAGAAAGACCAACAGACACTTAGACAACAATCCGAGCCGACGACGCTGCTGCTGCACTCACTGCAGGACCTGTTTGTTGTTCGCCGAGTTGCTCCGGCCGCTTGAGTGAGTCTGTTAGAGAGCAAAGAAAGAATCGTGACGAATGAACAAGACCGGAGGCTCGATGCAGCTTAGGACAATCTGATTAGATCGAAGATCGTCGACGATTCAGCATGAAGCGGATCCAGTTGAGCCAGCGTGAACGAAAACCTGAAACTACGCTGTCGTCGCTGTAGTCAAACAATCTCACTCGTGCCGACTGCTCACCCAGCGGTGATGACTCGTTCAGAAAACTCTGACGCTACCCGAAAGCAGAGTATGCATTCAATCGAGAGCGAAGACACGCGGCCGTCTAGGACAACGGGCCGGGCTCGGAGGCAGACAGGCGGACGAACATCCATCTATCGCGCCGGTCACGCTGGCATGTAACGGATGGAACCGATTCAAATGTGCGTGTCTCAAAGAAATTCGCTAATAATAGCATCGGGGAACCGATGATATTTGCTGATAATTCGCTTTGGACTCGACACTCACAGCGTCGACGACAACACCAGCAGCAACAACAATAACCACAACACCGACCAACGCACCAACATTCGAGATTCCGATCGCGACAACGAAAACGATGGTAACAGCAGCAACCTTCTGAGCCGTGGGTAGGCTGCTCTCTGACTGTCTGATGAATTTCTAGCAAACATTCCTCCTCTAGATGGGCATAGGTATCGATTGCGATCCTATTTGAGCTCCGCTTAGAGGGGCGTACGCAGTGGGGCGAGGGGGGAGAGCTGAGGGCGCCCCCTTCCAGATCATGCGTTCGTAATGCCATAGTATAGGAGCGAATCGCCTTGATTGGATTTCAGCCCCGTGCGGAGACTCGATCCCCCCCCTTCCCCCCTCTGCCCCCATGGAAAATCCTGCGTATGCCTTCTGTCTACACATAATCGCCGTGGCAGGTTCGCACACTCCTGCCGAGAGCCGAAACCCCACTCGAGTTCGCTGGAGAAAGCTTCTGGAAAACTCGGGCTCCTTGGGAAATCATGAGCTCGCAGTCGGTGGTGGACTGCGGAGGAACTCTTAGCCGTACGGGTCGGGAGTCTACTTTCCGATAGATGAGCCAGCTTCACCGATGGTCTCTACGGATATTCTATGCAGCTCGAAGTATGTTGACGGTCATCATAAGGTCATCACGACGGTCGTCGGAAAAATAACCGGTAGACGGAGCCCCGCCTGAATGAGTGGCTTGCCGACTGGCGAGCGAACAGGGAAAAAGAAGATATCAAAGACGACGACGACGACGAGGAGACCAAGAAGTTGGATTGGGAAATATTATTAGAGCGGCTGCGGAGATGACGGGAGAAAGTTGATCCGGCTTGATGAAGTAAAGCGTCGCTCGTTTGGGAATCGTGGATATTCTCTCTCGCGCTCTCGCAGTCCCTCCCGCCTCGGTGCTAGGGTTTTTCTTCTTCGGCTCATTCATTTTTTTCTTCTACGTGAGCGGTACGTGGCGAATGAGGAGAAGCACCGTGAATTGATGGATTCGGCCGCTCTGCCTCCAGGAAGCCCACAAGGAAGCCTTCAGCCGGGACAAACGGGAATCCGCGAATAATTCCGACGGCGTGCTTCAAGGTCTCAAATCCTTCCGAATTTGGAAATTACTCGACGTCATTCAATTTGAAGAGAGGCCCCGAGTATTTTCGTTTCCATGAAGGTTCTGAGCCCTTGGAGGGAATCGAATCGGGGGAAAATTCGGGAAAAGTTATCCAAACGCAAATCCAAACCCTGTCTCGAGCCGACTTCAGCTCGGGCTCCACCATCAACGGTCGACGGGCCGGAGTGTCTGAAGGTCTACTGGATCGGCGCTTTCCCGGTCCCGTTTGGCGGTGTCCTGCCCTCGAGCCACTTTTCATGACGTATTGAGACAAATGGAGCAAGTTCTCTCTCTTATAGTAGATCGGCCTCTCGCCCGCTCGCTCGCTTGTTCGGAAAAAGCGACTGTTTTTTCCTCGGCCGAAGGCTTCGCTCATGCCGCCACTGCTGCCGCTGTCTTTCACGGCGCGGCGGTCCATGGCTGTCTCTTCGACGCAACTGCTTCTTCCTTAAACAGCCTCTCCCCGAGTCCTCGGGTCTCGGACCCTCGATGCGCTCGATGTGGAACGCTGCGCCGGAGTCTCGTTGCCCTCTTCACGCCTCATTAAGCGGAGGCTTCTTCAAGAAACGTCAGCGCTCGCCGTGTATTTCTCTCTTGAAATTTCTATCGGTGAGCGTAGAAGTCTCCGTTGCACGAGGGAGAAAACACAAGTAGCGGCGGCCGTAAAGGTAGAGGAGGAGAAGTCGAAGGCGAAAAAGCACCCACCGACTTCAATTTATAAGCAAGGCCCAATTTGGACAGCAAACATTGTTTTAGATGCTACTCGTTTTTGGGCTCTGCTCACCAGTTCGTCCGTCCCCAAGTACTTCCCCTGTTCGTTTTGCACTCCCTCAAACCGCCCGAGTCGGAACCCCCGTACGTTCGGTGGGAACTCTCCGGGGTACAGTTACACTCGACCCATCTCGTCGTTCGGTGTCTCTCACTCTTTCACCCGCTTGTTTGGCAGTAACAATACGAACAACGACCAGAGGCCCTTTTCCTCGAGTTCCCGCTAACAAATTCAATAGCAAGCCGGCTGGCTCATCCCGACTTGCTCCAAACTGATTCGACCCATCGAGGATCGGGTCGTTTTTTTCTCAGGGAAAAAAATTGCCATAATTCGCCGCCGCTCGTCTCCGCGTGCTCCCAGACGCACCGGTTGGCGCGCTTGCCCGGAGCAGAGGCTGGCGACATGTCCTCGCTCAGATTTGGCGACATCGCGCCTGGACCTTCCCCGGAGCCACCCGAGGTCGCCAGAGCGTCTCGTGGAGGTCGGCGAAAATTGTCTTCCGGCGGAATTCGCGCGGTCCCGAGTTTCTCGCTCTGTTCTTCGAACTGTCTCCGGTTGCGCATCGCATCGCTGTCAGAAAATTCGAGCGCTTCCGACGGTTTTTGGACATCTCTGATCCCAGCTGATGTTCCCGCCGGCTTCAAGGTCGCCGTATGTCAGTTCCTTGCATTGTCAACTTTGGGTGGAGAGGCGGTTTTGTTCGGATGCCAATACCGCGCCTCGAGGCAAACGAGCCAACGAAAGCTGACGTCGATCTGGACATGTGTCCGGAGGATGCTTGCTCGCTCGACCGCTGCTGGTTCGATGACATGTGACGGCGGAGAATCTTGAATCGGAGGGGAGTATTGAACCGTTGAATAATGTGTCCGACTGTAACTTTTTGCCCGCCTGACAGCCCGTGCAATCCCAGATAGCGGCCCGACGCAGAACCCGGGCCTCGTGGTGAGTTAGGAGATTCTCCGGCGCGTGTCTCGACCCAGGGTCAAGCACTCAACAGAGATAACGCACGCCGGGAAGGTGAGCAATTGAACAAATTCTGACGGGAGTATCTTCACGCTCGATCGGACAACGACGCGGTTCCAGCTCTCATCGCAGGCTCGCTCGTCGGATCTGACTGAGAAAGGCAACGACGAGATCTATTCGCTCTGAGAACAGTCTAAACGAGCGAGTACACAGAGAGGCAGCCGAGAATGCGGTAAGAAGTTTTCGTGGAATTCGTTGTCGCGTCATCCGATCTCTGAGAAGAGGCGAATAGGCTCGGAGACGGGTTGGAAAACGAGATGGCAATCTTCCTCAAAGGTTATACGGCCGAGCATCCGACCGATCGGTTCCAGCGCTGTAACTCTTTCACAAAGCGCACAGATTATATCCGCCAGAGCTGTGCGAGCTGACAGCTCCGCGTCGTGCCCCTGCGTTGTCGTTCATGCGATTCGTGGACGTTCATCTCTCGGCGAGATAGTTCCAGGCCTTGTAGCGAGCGTCAAGTGCCATGGCGCCGAACTGTTTTGTTCTACCAGCCGCCTGCTTCTGTAAGTCATGGCGGAGGCTGGCCGCCGATGTTGACGTCACGTTTTTTTCGAACACAAGGTCAGGGACTGTTTGTGGAGGTTCTCCAGAGACGGTCTCTGAGTTCTCGGTGTGATAATTGCGCTGAGATTTGTCCGAAAGGTTCGTCCCTTCAATTTGTCGGCCGTAGCGATAATGTGCTCCGATCGAGGAGACCACTTGTAGCTCGTCCACTTACTTACACCTGCCGCCTCAGTCTACTGCTTGCGAGTCTTCAACTGGCTCTCTGTGCACGGAGACGGGATCGACATGAACCCCCTGCCTGTCTGGGAAAGAGAATTCGATTTAGCCGCGTCACCATGGTAATTTCTCCGATTCCTCAATCATTCCATCCGAAACTCCCCCTGGCCCCAATTTGATTGTCCGATCAAATGGGGAATTGAATGAAATGTTCCGCGATAGCAATCACGTCAGTCGCTTCGTTTCCGAGCAACGGAAGCAAGCCGCCGCATCAGCCATTTGGCTCGCTCGCTTGCTTGCAGCTGCCTATAGCCTGTTAAGAGCAGGTGGACAGGGCTCAGGTGTCCCGAGCTTTGAGCGAGCTGAAATCCTCGGTGTTTTGATAAATTGTCTGTCAATTTGAGATGGGACAAGCAGAGCGACGGGACACATACGGATTCAAGCAGGCTACGGGACGCGCGCGCGTGCGCTGGGCTTCATGCCCGCCTTTGTAAAATGAAACCCTGTGTCGGAACCCACCCCACGCACTTTATTGCTCGCTGTCCTCAAACAGATGCAGTGGGGTGGTCGCGCGACACCCTGTCTGCGGATTTGTTCCGACGACGACGACGGGGAAACACAGACAACGACGACGAGTACGATCGAGCGAGCAGGCGGGCACGCACGCTAAACGGAGGAGACAGAGCGAATGTTTGAGTTGCAAATAGAGACATTTAGAATATGGAACTGTCATGCGACTGTTTACATAGGGTAGCCGCAGATATCTTCTCTCGGATCGGCGTTCGAACTCTCCCAACTCGCCGCTCCTCCAGCTCTCCGTGTGACCCCATCGGCTCAAGCCATTGATGGCTATCGTGTCGTCGTGAGCTTATTGCGCCTTCGCTTGTAACCTCATCGAGCTCCGATCGGCGTTGCGGCAATTTCTCTGGGAGGACCAATTCTCTGTTTATGAGTCCAAGACATCGAGCGCTTCCGCGACGAGATTCTGACGCGATATTCCTTCTAAGACCGCACGGTAGTAAACCGCGACGTGCTGTTACAACAGGGGCACATGTTACAACAGCGCGCCCTCGCGTATCGCTCGGAGAATCGCTCCTCTTGGTTGAGCACGTTGAAGCCCCCGCGAACGAGGAGACTCGTCCGGTGTCTAGCGAGAGATGAACCTTGCCGCGCCGTATCGTTCGCGGCAGGTCCGGTGTTGTAATCTATCCGTCCGCTCGTACGTTCGTATGTTTATCGGCTTCCGAGTCCGTGATGGCTGATGATTTTCCACCGTTTGCACAGCGTCTCTTGAGACGCAAAAGCTAAGGTAGAGAATTGTTCGATCGAGACGGATATTGGATCGCACTCGTGGGTATCGAAGAGATTGGCGTTGCTCCGAAAGCCTTGAGGCCCGTGGACAAATTTGTATATGACCGGGCGTGAGACAGTTTCGCCAGCCGCTAGCTCAGGTGTGGTTTGGATGTTTGCCCAATACTGGCCGCTTCAACGCCTTGTTGACTTCTCCCAGTCAGCCAGTTTCTCAGTCAGTCGGTCGGTCGGTCAGATAGCGATATACATATATATTCTCTCGTGTTCTCCTTCTTCTGCGGCGTTCGTTGACTGTTTTGTCAACAGTCTCGACATTCTCCACCAATCACTTCTCCCCCGCGCTCTGCTCGTCTGTAGTAGGTATGTACGCGAGTGCGGAAGGTCGACTCGCATCGTCTACCAACTCATTAATCAGGATTCGACTCCTCAGCGCTGCGGCTCGGCAATCCCCCGGACTTGTTATTAAGTTTCTCCCCCACCCCCATTGATACGAAAGCGATCAAATAGTGGATGAGGGTCAACTCCAAGCGCCGTGTAGTGTTGCCAAGCCTCCAGGAGTCGATGAAACGGCCGCTTGAGCGTGATGGAGCTCACAAGATTCTCTGGTTCTGGAATAATGTGGAGCACATCAAATATCCTGACGCTCGGAATTCCTGCTTTGTTTGTCATGCGTACACGTATCTCTGCGGATTTGCTCAGCAGAAGAAGACTGAGAAGACAAAGCTGAAATTTCGTTTGTATGTATTCTTCCCGCTCCGCTGTCGCCTGGAAATGTTTGTCTTTCCCTCGCGGGAGTCTTGACAACATACCCCGACTCAGCTAATGGGCCTTGATTCCTTCGGCTCGAAGATGAAAGATTCAGCGGAAACAAGAGGAAAACTAGCAAAACGAATGCCAGATCCGTCCCGAGATTCTAAAAAAAGTTGTTTTCTCGTTCCAGGTGAGTGTCTTTCGTGAGGCGAGGCTCCTGAATTTGCATGAATTCCGCTGCGCACCGCGATCCAGACGCAGCTTTCCCTCATGTCTGCCAGAACAGCGGGGAGCAGCTATACGGGAAGATGACAGAGAGGAATCGTCAACCTGAGGGTGGAATGGAAAGGAATTCGGAGAGCTTGCATGTTCCCTCACAGGTTTTTGGAGGAGACGCGCGTTGATTATCTACCTACCTAAATACTCCCCCCCGAACATTTGTAGAGGTATGACATATCTCGTCGGATTTGCGGTCTGGGCCGGTCAGGGTTTCGTGCCCGCCGCCTAGCCAGCTGTCAAGTGGATGACTTGCCGGCTCTCTTGGTCGGCTCTCTCGAGGATATTTCAACAAGAGGCCGGATGTTACCGGGGATCCTTGGCTTGCCGCGAGCGACAGTCACTCGACGTCGCAAGTTTCTCTCGGACTCGGAGAGAGAGACGCAATCCCCGACCGACCGACAGACGGACAGGCAGTCGGGCCGTCGGAACGAAAGACCAGCCAACGAAGCATCGAGGAAGGAAAAAAGAAACTCTTCAATGGGAATTCTCTCAAGAGACCCGGTTGGCATCGATTTCCAAGTCTGGTCGGATCGAGAGGAAGAAACCCCGCAGTGCCTCTCATGGCTTTCGCCCGTGGCTCGCTTGCCTCTCGCTTGCAGGGCATAAGTGTTGTTTCCTTCAGTTCGCTGGATCGTTCGCTCGCCCGCTCGTCTGTTCGTTCGTCCGCTTACTCACTCACACATTCAGACAGCGAGGCAACTCGGGTGCCTTCTTGTTTCGCCATTCCTCAACTTGTTCTGCAACTGAAGTCGAACTATTAGACTGACTGAGTTTCGGGATCGTCAGACGCCCTCTAGTGAAACGAAGAATGTTCTGGAGATGCGTCCGCCGAACAATGCAGGGGCATAAAGCACGAAATTTTCAAATGAGTTATTCGAATCGTTCGGCCGATGTTCGTCTTCTATTACTCCGTCGTCGACGTCGTCGTCCTTTCCCGTGTTGTTGCTGCCGTCGCCGTCCCCGTATCCCCCGCCCCCCAGTGCAGCGTTCCCTCGTCGTCGCTGAAACTTGGGTCTTTCGGAGCGGCTAAGTCGTCTCTGTCGTTGCCGGCGCCCGTCCGTCGTCGGTACGTTCAACTTTGGAAGTAATTCGGTTGGAACAATCCTGTCTCTGGGATTAAGACTTCCACCTGCAGACGGAGCACCGAGAGGGAATCGAGGGGGACAAAGAGTCTCGTGTTTTTTCTCCCAGCTACAAGCACAGAACTTGCTTTTGTCGGACTTCCCCAGTGGGACCTCATGGCGGCCCTGGCGGCGGCGTGGAACAATTTTTCGGAACTAAGATCAGTCCCGCGACGTCCGCTCCGGTTGCAGACTCGCATTTCTTGGATGCGGGATTTCCATCGCGCTCGATAATGTAATTTCCTCTCCGACCTCTTCTCGCTCCGAGAGACTCACACCGACGCTTGGAAGGAATCGACGCGTCAAGCCCGCGAGAATATCCCCGCTCGGAAACATGGGACTTATTTTCTCGCCAGAAGTTGTCCGCTCGTCTCGGAACGAGGAGATCAGCGAAGCGGCAAGAGATCAAGTGCAATCGTCAGCATCCGATGCTTCTCCTCGCTGGGTCATTCGCGAATTGGCGACATCTGATCTCGTTCAGCTAGGAGCTAGGCCTCCGGATGAAACCGCTAGCAGATACAAAACAAGAAGACGAAAGGAGAGGGAATTTCCTCTGTTCTGGAAGCCGTGCCATCGTCGAATCGACCGCTGCCGGAGAGGCCGCTGGCCTGACCGACTCACCAATGGACGGACGGACGATCCTACCTTCCTAGCGGCTTTATTTTCGACGTGAATAATGAACCCTGTTCCAGAGTGGGCTGAAAAGAACATTCTCTGAACGTTGTCGTCGTTCGCTGTCCATCCGACGGAATGGGGGCGTGATGGCGAGAGACAGTTTATCTTCCGCGAGGAACGAGACCCAAAGTACCATGACAGCATCGCGCTACCGGCCGCGCCGTCATATGAACTCAGAATCCGACCAAGTAATTATCCGCAAGCGAACGAAATCGAGCGAATCGTTTTCCGGACCATTCCTCAGTCTGTCAGTAGGGATCTACAGGTTGGTTGGTTCGTACCGCCCTCTCATGCTCGTGTCGCTTCTATTCTTCGATAAGCATTAATAGATTCCAATCTCACTCGGGAACAATGTCTCTGGAAACTCCGGAGTGGGGATAATCCCTCCACCGTTCTCAAGCGATTGCGGATAACCGATCTGGAGCGATATAGCCTGAATTGATTTACGGCGAACGTCGAGGAATATTCTTTATCGCGGACGGAGCTCCTACTCGGAACATCGCCCAGACGGAACTCGGGATTATCCACAAGAGGGGAAACTACATCTCCGGGCCGCTCCCCTACCAACTGTTTGAATTAAATTGCGACAGCGGAATATTGCCCGTCGAGAGTATGCTTCGAGAGCTGAGATTCACGCCCTCGAGCTTCTTTAACTGATTACCACTTGAGCTTGAACGTGATCTGTGAGCTACGAAACAAAGTCGAGCACGACATGGCGGACGTCAGCTGTAAATCTTGATGGATAGTTCCCATCAGAAAAACAAATTATCTCAACTTTTGGCCCATACTCGGGACAAGGCCATCACGGGTAACCTCGAGCCGTCATCAGTGAGCCTATCTCGCAGACACGATAAAAGACGCGGAGAGAGAGGGGAAATCGGCCGCTCTAAAACACTTGAGCTGAGATTTTGACGAACTTGCTTTCGATGCCCTCTTCAACCCAGCAGAGGGACCAGTCACAAAAGTTCGGATCCTCCGAGGCGGCAAGGGACGATTCGAGACGCGGCCAGGCAAATCGAGTAGTACATCCATATCAGAGAGAAAGACAAAGACTCCCATGTCCCGTAGATTGACTCTTCCCTTCAGCGACAGTCAGGTGCGATCGCAGACAAATCTTCCGCATGTGACATCTGGGCGATCGGAGAAGGGAAAAGGAGATAATTGTCTTTTTAACGCACAGAGATGGGACGGGCCGAGCGATTGAGCCACCGTCAGTCTCTCGCTCGTTCTCCGAATCAGGTGAATTCTGACGCCCTGCGATCGCAGGGTGACAGCTCTCGAGCACTTACGACAGGCTTTCCAGAAAAGTGACGTCATTCGAGGCGTCGCGCATTTTCCTCTTCTCATACCCCATCCTTGTGCGGGGCTCGAGTCAGAGAGTTAACACCACTCGTGACGCAGAAGATCCGATCAGGGAACAGCGAGATGTGGAGCCAGCCAGCCAGCCTCAGGCAGAGGCGAGCCAGTGAGAAAAAAAATCTGAAGTGATATCACAAGTGGGAACCGACGGACGTGCGGACGGACGACAGGACGCTCGGATGAAGGGATGGGGCGATAGACAGACCGACATAAATGAACAAAGCTGACTTCAGATAGTTTTCTTCCCCATGACGACGATGATGACGACGAGCGGCGGTCCTCTGATTGACGCATCATCCGCTCGCCCGCTCGCTCTCTCTTTCAATTCGTAAGACATTCACTCGATCGAACGACCGCCGCGCCGGCTCGCCTCTCTCTCTGTCGCTCAGTTGGTTTGTTGAGCCGTCGTCGGCGCGGCGGTGGTTCTCAGACGAGCACGATTCTTCTGCTTGTATAGCGGATGTCGTGATGAACTCGCTGTCATTCAGAGAACGAAACGATCCAAAAACCCCGCGACCAACAACATCCAGCGCCGAATGCAGCCATCGACGGTACGGCCAATGGAATCGGCAATGGATGCCAGCCAACCTCGCAACCAGCCGGCCGCTCACTGATCCAATAGCGACGTCATCTGAAGCTCGACAAGCACAATTCGGGCCGCTGGGTTCTGAATCGGAGAGGACAGGTCTCTTCCATACGGAAGAGAGAGCTGTGAGAGTCCCGTACGATACGTCGGAAAAACACGCAGTCGTGACAAGATGGCTCCGGGGAAAGCGCCACATTTCGACTTCTGACGTCAGTCTGTTGGTGGGAATCCGCACGACTCCGCTCGTTCGTACGCGCGTGCTAAGCCCTGGAAGTCACTTACGGTCTTCGCCGTCCCGTAGATTTTGTAGGCCGCGAGATTGCGCGAGGTCGTGAAGACCGCATGTGCTCACGCTGGGATGTGAGCCCGAATTCAGTCCGGCGGGGGCTCGTAGGTGGGGCCGAGATGAATGTTCGTATTTTTCTCCTCCACGACGCACGCTCAGATCAGGCTGCGTTGCTGGGCCGGAGCAGTTGGGCGAATTAACCGCAGGTCGTGACGTCGAACGCTGTTGGCTCATTTGCGCTGCCTATCTCGTTTTGCATTCGCCTGCCGTTGAGCATTGCCCACGCCGCCCTCCCCCTATGGCTATCGCAACTGCGTGGCAGTTGCACTTGTTGATTTCTTCGGCGAAGGTGTCTCGCGCCTCATGAGAATCCACCAGAGAAAATAGGCTGCCGAGCTCTTCGGGCAGAGCGACGCCATCGAACATACGATTCGCGTAGAAGAGCCTCCCACGGGGAACAATGCGGAAAAAGGGATATCTATTTGAGGACGAGAAGCTCCTGAGGAATCGATCTCGAACTTAGGTTCGGCACTTGTCATTTTTATCGAACGCCCACATCCGCGTGGGATGAGCGTTCAGCCAGAGAACTTTCGCTCGTCTGCTCGCTCGATACTCTCTCGCAAAGACCCACTCGCTCGCGCTCCCATCCGCATGTCTAACTCTCTGACGTGCGGACATCTTGTCGCTGCTCCACCGGGATTGATGGCGGCAATTATATTGAAAAATTGGAGGCTCGCCTCTTCCTTGGAGTTCTGTATCGACGCGGAGGATTCCCGCACTGGAACGGGGGCTCCACCCAGCCGGTCGATTCCAGGCAGGGGCTATGCGCGATAATGGAATCGAAGAGAAACGGCTCGGATGAGTCAAGTCAGGAACTCGGAGAGGCTGAGTGACTCTCAATCATGATGATGACAAATCGTTAGAGGTACCTGGTCCTATGAGCGCCTCGTTCCCAACAGACCGGGTCAGATCAAATCTCGCCAAGGTCCTAACCCCAGTTGGATTCGGCCCCCGCATGAACCCCAAGGTCTTCAGCGATAACGGCGGTTATAAATGCAGATGATTGGGGCTGACTGATGGAAGACCTTTTGTGCGAAGAATTCCGCTCGAACGCACGTTCCGACTCCGGTTGAGTAGATGTTTGCTCTCAAGACGAGCTTCTCCATTGCCAGCGTGATCGATCGGTCACAGCGTGTGGCAGAGCTTCGACAAATGACGAATGGTTTCAGATTGTTGTTTAAAGACAATTCTCGGACACGTTCGTCGCGAACTGTGCATCTAATTTCGAAAGACTGCTTCGGTCTCTCTCCTATCCAAGGCCAGCAGAGCATACCGAGCGTGGGCGGAGAGGGAGGGACAGTGGGGGAGAGGGGCGATAACATAGCTGTCAATGGAGCCGTCTCGCGAGCTCGATCCATTTCTCAGGACGAAGATGATAAATTTCAATTTTTTTATCCACGACGGAATCTCGACCGAGAACTCACGGCAATTTGTAAATGCGTAGCCGAACGAGCGGAGTCGAACGGCCGGAGTCGGAAGCGAGTCTCGAAGAGGTGTAATTGGAGCTGGATCCGAGGCCAGCAGCTAAGCGAGGCACGCCAATGGATGAAATTGAAGAGAGATGGAAAGAGTTTTGAGCTTCCAAACGGCCGATTGGATGGTCCGCCGCTCGGCTAACTGTAGGAATGATCCGGAAGCGTTGCGTCATCGCCGACCGAGGGGGCACTTCAGACGCGGCCGGCGTTCGACGGGCGTTCATTAATCAAAGTATCAGCTCACTCGCCGAGACAGCCATCGTTGATAGTTCAACTATCTCGCTCGAGATGAGATATCTGAGTGAGCGAACATTGTAGGTGGACGCTCTCCCAGAACAAAGACGACGACCGTGATGATAATGCTGATCTCGGTGATGAGGAGAATGGTGATGATCTTGATGATGCTACGGCCGCTGACGGCAATGGAACAGAGGAGCCTTTTCGGACCGAGGGAACGGTCACTGGAAGCTCCTAAGATATCGTTCAGTCGCGAGCCTTCAGACTGCCAGAGAAGAGGGTTTAGAGAGAGCTTGTCGAGTAGATACCTTACTACACCGCCTGGAAAAGCCTCCAAGAGTGGAGAGAGTCCGGTCGATGATGCGCGGACGGAGACGTAATCAGCGTTATCCGGTCCCCGGTTCCGATGTCGGGGATTAATCATTCATAGTGCGCGACTTTGTCACTCGTTTCTCCATATGTCGTGCCGCATACTCGGCCGCGACCGCCTCCCCCAGTACCTACAACGTACACATGTGGTACTCCTCTGACCTGAGCAACTCTAGGGACGCCGCGCCGTCCCGTTGGCATCGTTCACGTAATTGTCCTCAGAGGGAGCATGTGCGTCGTTTGCATCCAGATGACTCCGCTCGGCGGAGACGGTGAAGCCCCGAACGCAATCTGTCTCATTGTAGCAAGTAGCGCTCTCAACGGATCTTGTTGCTACTGCGACCGTCATGTCGACCCGCCGACGCGACGCCACCGACAAGCGGAAGGCGTGAGCTGTCGATGTTCGAACTCGAGAGACGCGTATCGATTCTTCCGATTCGATTCCGGAGAGCGCGTGCCTCATTCCGTACGACAAGCTCGTAATGTCCGTCCGTCCGTTCGTTCGTTAGAATGGATGCTCGGTATTCAGTTGATTGAAGTTGAAACGCTCGTGCTCGTTCCAACATGCGAACTCCAACCCGACACGGGGAACACCGTGCGCTAGCGACTCGCTGATCGGCTGTTCTGGGATTCTCTTATCGTTTTTTCGAGTTTAATGTCGATTTTCTCGCCCGTGGCTTCCCCCGTCGACTGCGTCGTTTTTCTGTTCCGGGTCCTTTTGGACCACGTTCGAATTCGCATGTAGGGCTTCTTCCGAGTTGCCAAACACTCGTGGTATGACGGGCTTCTCGATTAGGAGGGGAAAATATAAAAGGCGCCATTATCAATGGAACGAAAATTCGATTCTGCGTAGAGGTATTCGACATCCTCTACCTTGATGCTCGCTCCGTCAGGAATGGGGATCTCATGCAGTCTCTATGGGATACGAAAAGAGAAAGAATAATACCAGCGAGCACAGGTTTTGGAAAAAAATTGAAATGTTACAGGATAGAGCCAGCCGGAAAAACCTTCCTTCGGAGTAAAGCATAGACACAGGCCGTGGCGACCGGCCTTGCATACAGAGCATGATCCTGGTTTTCGTTTGACCTTCGACCGACGGATTTGACCACCACGGCTCCGTGCAGGCAGACGGGAAACACGCGGAGTGGGCTCAAGGTTTTAAAGTCCAGGAATCGGGGTGGAATAGGGAGGGGGACGTTCCCTCCTCGGAGAGAAACATGTGTATATGGAAACAGCGTCTGGAAAAGAGAGAGCCCGGAGAGCGGTTCCTACAGTTGCTTCTGCTTACGAATTCCGGTCCACGTCCACTCTTTCCGCTTCGGGCCGTTTCTCGCAGAAGAAGTAGCGATCGTTCCCACTGGTCCGCAGACCTTAGATCGGTTGTCGTGATAGAACGAGTTCCATTTATTCAACACTAGTCCCATAGTTTAACCGAACGTCTCCAGGAGGTATTCCACGGAGAAGCGATGCACTCGTCCCGGGCGCTCTTCGTCGACTTCTTGTTCACTGCTTAGCACTCAGTTCTTCGCATTCTGGGCTTTTGCGATTTCCCAGGCGATTTCCGATGCTCCCAGTGAATGAGACAAGAAAAAAACTCAAAGTGACGAATTGGTCTCCGAATGGAAACCTCGACTCCCCGTCTCCCCCTTCTCCTTAAGGTCCTGCCTTTTTTTCCGAGGTCTAATAGAGCACATGCATCGCCTGCCATTCGATGCGGCGCCGGAAAACTAAATGCTGCAATGCGAAAAGTGCATTCAAATCAGGCGAATTTGTAAAATTACGGCGATCGAGAAAGCTACCGGAATTGACGTGAAACGACCGAGACAGCGTCGGCTCTCTGGAGTCGTTCAAGACGGGTGGAACCGATGGGTTCGCGTTGTCATAAGGAGGGGGAAAAGAAGTCGCTCCAGCGTGTGGGCAACTAGGAGCGAGCGAATAATGAAGATGATGACTCGTGCGATGAATCTTCTAATAGTTGTGGTCCTTATCCAGTCGCCGTCGTCGTCGTTGCCGCTGACATCGTTGTCTACCTAGACAAGGCAGGGAAACCGCTTTCGGTCCCGCGAGCAGGAGACCGTGAGAGAACAAGCCCTCGAGTGAGTTGAAAAAAAAGAAGCGACTAGCCTTGTCGTTGTCAAAGTCGGAGTCGAACAACAACGCCACTCCTTGTGGGTCTGCGCGTCCGTTCGAACGACCGACCGAGAGCTGTCCCGTTCCGTTGACGATATAGCCAAGAAACGCTCGCTGCTTTGACTCTTCTACTTCTGCGTCTCCCCTGTTTAGCTCGGCCATGAGCATTCACAAATCCGAATGAGTCCCAGTGAGTGCATCCCCTTCCTCTGCTTTCTCCAAGCCGCGTGCGAGCCGTCTCCAGTCGACTCGCTTTTTTCCTCTCAGGGCTACCGCAATCCCAAGAAACTCAGCTAGGCGCTGAAACGCAGCCTGGCAAGGAGGCCGCGACAGCGGTGATTTACGTTCATCGCAGCGGTCTCCGCGTTGCGACTCAATTCGCCGCTACGGTCGTTTGGTCCTTGCTCGCTGGGAGAAAATAAAAACACAAAAAAGAAAAAGACAAGCGCGATCAAGTCAAAAGAATGACGACAGCATCTGTTCGGAGCTCTCGACGGCGCCACGCGTCCGCCTGTCGAAACTTGCCTCCGAAAGCTCAATCAGCTCATCCTTTTTCGTTTTTATACTCCGAGAGTGCAGCCATACCGCTTTGTCCTCTGTCGACTCGACGTATTCGTACGCGGAGAAGCGGGTTCCGGTCTCATGATGTCAACGGTTATTCTTCTTCCTTGATCATCGTGAGACTCGAATGATATTTCCTCCAATCAAATATCTTCTACGACCGACGGTCACAGGAGACGCCGACGGAACGTAAGATCCGAGCACACGCGCGTAGTTACGTACGTTATGTGCTGCCTCTGCAACATCATCGACGAGCCGCAGGCAATCTCAAGAAAGCGGATATTCAGGGAATGCTAGCCATTCGGCTCGTAGAGTCACGATCTGGAAAGCTCTTCCCAAGTTTCTATCTTCTATTCCTTTTCCTCCCAAGGCTTCCTCTCCCCAAACGTCTCTTAGGAAGCCCTCCTGGTGGCTGTTCCCGATCCGCATCTCCGAGTGCGTGTGCCCGCCCCCTCACGTATGCCTTGTTATCTCGTTCTTGTTCGTTGTGCTTATTCCTCTCTGTCGTTCCTACATGACGTTGTTTTCGTCGTCGTCGTCGTGGTCTTCGTCGACAACGTCGTCGGCGTCTCCGAGCGGCCGGAGACGCCTGCGCTTGCTGGGGCCGTGAGTGTTGTGCCTGACGTGTTTTAAAGCTATTACCGTTGTAGGTTTTGCGTGTCTTGATTTTTCTTATTTCCTCCTTTCCTTTCCCGTTCCTTCGGTCAGAGAAGTCGGCTTTCGGTTCGAAGCTCCTATTTTCCTTCGGTCCCGGTCCTGAAGGCCGCACGATGTCCCCGAAGTCCTTTCGATGGCAGCACGGCGCGAAGCTCAATCTTGTTCCGTCCGAGTGAGGGTTCCTCAAAAGCTTCTGCGAGCCTTCCTTCTGTTGGAGCAAGATTCTTTCGCGGGAAAGCGGTGAAAGAAGCAAATTGCTGAATAAACGGTTTCCGGCTCGCTTTGCCTTTCTTGCCCGATGCTTGCTGTCACACGCAGCCTAGCGGGAGCTCTCTTCCACCGCCGGTCTGTCCTTACGGCCGCCCGTCTGTACGTCTGGCTGGGTGGCACAGAACGACGCGAGTCCAGACGAGACCGCTGACGATGCGCGTATTTCGAAACACGGCGAAATGGGAGCGAGAGCATCCAGTCAACGAATCGAAAAACGAACGAACCAACCAGCCCGGCCGCGACATGCTACAATGCTCTCTGACAGAGATTGGCGTCCATCACTTATTGTTGTTCGCCCTGTCGTCTTGTCTCGTCGTCTCCAAGCCTTTGGGGCTCTTGTTGATGTTGTTGTTGTTGTTGTGGTGGTTGTGGACGTCGTCCTCCGCCGCTGCTGTTTTTGACTCGACATCATGCTTCTCTCTGTCGTTCCCTCTGGGTCGGCGAGTTTCAGCGCGACAAGTTCTCCCTCGTTCGCATCGACCGGCGAGGATGGAGAGCGAGACGGCCAACTACAAAAATTCAAACTATCCGATCACGTAGCAACAGGTCAAACGAGCCGCCCTCCTCCACACGAGCGATACAGACTTTACTTCCGTTCACTCGAAAATGTCACGGGACGCGTCCGTCATCGTGTCTGTCAACCCACACAGATCGGTGCCTAGACCACACGGAGACAGTTGTCGAAATTTCATACTCTAACGCATCCACTTATAGCTCCTATGGTCCTTCCGAGCGAGCCTCCGAGCAACAAACCTTTTCAAAGCTATTTACAAGCCAGAGAAGGTGCAAAGCGACAAGAAGCTATTTCCAAGTCTTTACGAGGGAGGGGAACTCGGCTCGACCTCCGACTTTTCCACCTTACGCTGGTGCTGGGGAGTTTTTAGCTTCTGCTGCTGCTGCTGCTGCCGCCGCCCCACATGCTCGTGGTGCCGCCCAAGCATTCTGACGGATGGGGGCATTAATTCGGCCGCGGTCGGCTGGCTCGCGTGGCGAGTTGACTGTTAGTCGGCAAAATCTGGCGGACTCATGAGTTTGAGCGAGCTTAGCGCGGAGAACGCTTTTTCCACATATTTCACGCTGCACACGTATCTCCACATGAGCATAGCCAGCTCCCCTCTCAGGGCAAGGGGGAATGAAAAGCATTAACCTGCTCAGCTCGCAGGAGGACTCACTTTGAAAAGTCGAGCCTAAGTGACTCGGTCGACGTGAGAGAGTTACCGAGGACAGCTCTGAGAAACGATTACAAATGACTCGCCTCTGACTTGGGCTGCCAGCGGCCCCGGCCGCCAGAGTCTGGCCTTGGAGTAGCGACATGTCGTCGTCGGGTCGCCCGAAAACCGTCGGCCTTAAGGCTCGACATGGTCTACCCGCTCCCCCGGAACCTGCGATCGGCGACCAACAAGAGAACAGTGTTCGTTTTTGTTTGTGTTTCGGGTGTGTGCTTCGGCTCTGAGCTTCCTCCGGACACTTCTTCCGTCTCGTGCATAGTCATCCTACTCCATCCATATAGGTGATGAGACTTCTCCGTGGGCTGAAATTGAGAAACATACTGCCGGTCCTCTCACGCAGCCTTCTGCGAAAGTGCTAATCATAGTTTCAAGACGCGAGGGACCAGTTTTTGCCTCGAGCGACGAGTCAACTCTGGAGTAGAGTTTTTGCAGAATCCGTCCTCCCCCTCCTCCGTCTCTCTCGATAACACTTCTTTCTCTACGACAAGGGGACTCATTGTTCGTGCTCGAACTAATTCCCGATTGTCGAGCACTAAATGTGAGCAGGGAGTCATTCATGGGACCTCGGCGCGCCCTGGAAATAGCAGTTCCCCTTTCTTCTCCTCGTCAAGACCTGTAGTCACGATGGAATGATATTCAATTGATGATGAGGTCAGGTAGCTTGAGGAGAGAGCCGGTAGGCACGACGGACAGCGCTGGAAAACTTCCCCGGTGGGAAATATTTTGTCGGGGGAACAGTCGCAGAATACCGTCTCGAAATGAGCACCGAAAGTGAAAAGGCCTCATACTTCCGTCGGATACGTTTTTCCCTGATAGTTTACGTGCCTGATCTCATTCTCCAAGAGGGGAAGGGCCCACCGCTCCATCGGACGAGGGGGGGGGAAGGGGGAAGAAGTGGAAAAACATCGCCGAGAACATTCTGAGGTACTATCGGACACCCCCGCGCGGTTTCATCGTCAATCCACCGAGCCGAACCTACAGTGATCCCACTCCCGCATAACTAACGCCTCCGTGAAGGGGCGACTGTCTGACCGGCTGAGCGATGAGCTAACGTGCCTCGTTTTCCGATAGTTTCCAAATAGCCGTCCGATTACGAGCTCGATAGTTGAGCGTGTTGCCGCCTAAACGGGAGCACGGCTTCCCACCCGATCGTCGGTCGGAATTTTCTCGCTCGTTCACATTTAGTTTTTCACTCGATTACCATACAGTGTCTGCGGCCGGTGGAGTCATCATGCGGCGCCGTTTCGGCGCATACAACACATGCGTAAATATATATGTACATACATATGTACATACACGGGAATACACACGAACAGACAGACATATTCATACGTACGGAGGCGGTGCATACTGGACGCCAGAGCACGTTCGCTCCGAGGAGCCGCAAATTGCAACGACTCCCAACTCTCATCGAGCCAAACTCACGATTATCCGCCGGTGAGACTCCGGATATGAAATAGATTCGTCAATGAATGCTTACTAGACGTCTCGTCCCGATTCGGTGCCGCTCGCGGGTTTCCGCCGGCAGAACATCGGTTTCTCTGTGGATCTCGGTTACGTGTACACAGATTCCGCGAGATTGAGATGTGGGCAGTCCTCGGGAATCCGAACCGAATCGAGGAAAAAAATACACTCGTGCCGCGGCGCGCCCTCCCCTCGAGCGGTTGCTCTCTTGAACGATGATGACCTCATCCAAAAAAGGAACCCGGATTCGGATCGACGGTATCCAGCGATAATGTCGAACTTGTCGAACATTCGGCGACTGCGAGAAGAGCGTTCTCGTGCCGTTTCCCATTCAGGCAGTTTTGCTGGGGACTCGAGCTCAATTAGTTCCAAGTGGTAGCGTTGAGACAATCGACGAATCTGCTTCGATCATCGTCTAGGAGGAGTCTCGATCAAGAAAGAAGCTGCTCGTTTTGGGATGACCTACGGCTTGCGGCGCGCGTAAGACGGAGAACTCCGGATCGATGGAAGCCCGACGACACGTCGTATGGAGCCTCTGATTCATCTCCGAGTTCGTCTGATTCGTTCCCGGATCGACCGGAGAGGAGAGTCTGGGAACACGGGGTCTGAATCCGCATGGCGCTAATATTCCTGTGGCACCTCACCAGGAGCATCACTGTCCCTTCAGAGCGAGGATCTATGGACCTACTACGGTGAGAGACCATTTTTCTCCGGATTGGGGCGCTCGGCCGAGCTGTGGATAGCGAGACCCACAAACGCGAATTCTTGCCGCTGCTCGGGCTTCAGATGGAGCCTATTTATTAAAAATCTTCCCATTCGGCCCTCGAGGATTCTAGAGGAGACGCAGGAAACTGTCTAATGCACAGTGCGGCAAACAGTCGAGCTGCTGTGGGTGTCTCCTTTGTAATTGTGTAACGCTCACATCACGGATGCGCTGTGTGATCATGCAGCGGTGTCGTCCGACGACGAGTCCGAGTTGTCAGCGTCGGTCGCATCCTTAATGGGTCCAGCGCAGAATTTATGCACAAGGCCGTATATTAGAGCTGGCGCCAATGATAATTTAACGCGGACGGACAGCTCGCCAGCAGCTATTCGGCCAGTTCGAGGGGACGTCCCGAGGATCTCTCGCCACCCTGATACTTTTGACAACTAATGCGAACTTCCACACGGCAACAAGGACGGCTGATATCGAAAGCGAAGTTTCGTACGTAACTGTAATATCGGCTCCTCCCTCGGCAGCGAATGGCTGATTGACTAAAATCGTAACGAACGGAGCGGCGGGAGATCCGCCCCCGGCCCTCGATGAACTCTGACCCAGCTGTCAATTATTTCAACCATTCGTCTCACATGACGTCTGAGCGACCGATCTCTGGAAACCGCTCGACTGGGCTCGGAGGAGCCGTTGCCGAAGGAGACTAGCGATAGTGATTCGATCGAGAAGAACGCTCAACCGTATATAAAGCGGAGAGGATGGCAAAGTCCTGGAAATGACGTCAGGCCCATAGGGACAAACTTTCCGGTGTCGCAAGCGTGGCCTCCAGTCGGCCCCTCGGCCTGTGAGGGCATCGGAAGGAGCGGGGCGGAGAGCAGGGCTCTCTCGAGTTGCGAGGCTTCAATTCAAAAGCCTATAACGACCTCGGCGATGCCCGCTGTTCGTACTCCTCTGCAGCGGATGGACGAGTGGACGAACAGGAGGGCGAGCTGACTGGCGAACGGGCAAGAGCCGTTCGAAAGTAGTCGAAACGACGCAGACGCAGCAAACAACTCAACGTCGAGGAAGAAAAGCGTTCTCGGTTCACGCGTATCGTTTCACTTGGCAGAATCCACTTAGCGTTGTCGCAGAAGACAACGGCCGCAGAAGCCGGTGCACGAATGACCCCAGGAGGGTCAACCCACCCACGGTCGACATGGGAATGTTCTCCGTCGGTGGTTGCTGCACATGATGAACTAGGTAGACCTGGGACTAAAGGTCGGATTATTCATTATCTCCTTTGTTTAGAAGAGCTAGAAATGCCTGCCAACTCTTTTCTCTCGAGATGATTCGCTGGGAAACACTCGCCGCATTCCGTGAAAATGGACTGAACGGTGTGGCTCACGTCCCTACACGAGTTGGATCGCGTCGGCGGACGAAACATGGATACTGGACTAAATTACTTTTCGGCTGCTTCAATAATCCCGTTCCACGGACCGAGATCATAAGAATGTACGGACGTTCTTCGATTTTTCCGTGGCTGCGTCTGGCTTTCGGTCGGTCACGGGCGTCTACCAGAGGAAGTACGGCTCTTAATGACTTATTAACTCCAGCAGCAGTCCGTCGAGCGATCAGTTAATTTGCTGCCTCGCTCTCGGCTACAACGATACGAACACAAAAAAGTACAACACCGATCTGCTCGCTCGCAGTTTTGCGATGAGTGCCGAGCGTGAAAGTTCGACTGCTTAATTCCACTCGCTCGTTTCCGAGCCGCCAGCCGTTACGATCGCAATCACTGGCATCTACGTGGGCTCGACGAAATTAATTCCGAGATGCTTGGTCTTGATTTTTCTGAAAAAAAAACCGCCGTGTTTCCGCATCTGAGATCCCTAAGATGTGTGAGCTAGCTAGCCTTCTGTCAGCGTCGAGAGCTCTGGTGCCAGCTCCTCGGAGACAATGAGCGCACCTTTTGTAGTGGAAGTCGCGAATTCCTCGCGTTTCAGAAGCCGAGTTCTCGTGGCGACATTTTCCTCTTTAGTTCCGCGCAGATTTCCATTCGGTTCCCGGAAAAGAATGAATGTTCGACTCCCAGTCGGACGTCGAGACCCGGGCGCTAGAGTTCTCCGGTCGGGGCTCATTCCGACACAGAATATCGACGCTGCCGAAAGGCAGAACCATCTCGTGAATGCAAAACATTCCCCCCACCATCTACTTGGACCGAATTTTCGCTCACGCTGAAGCCGCGATCCTCTCCCTCAAGCATGCGGGAAAGCTCCTTGCCTGGTAAGGACAGAGAACATCCGAACGCTAGATATGTAGATGGATAATGGATAATAAACGCTACATGGATAAATAATCAAGGCCAGCTCGTGGACCGATGGACATCATCTTGAATCATGATCTCCGTGAGAAGAGTTGAAAGTTGAATGTTCCATCCGGGGAGAATCAATTGATATTCGTCTCGGTTCGGAATTTGCGAGGAATCTTTCCGAAGTCCAGAGGCAAAAGAACGAACCGTCGTTCTGAGGCACTCGCGAGCCGAGACATTTGCTGGAGTGTCATCCGGCCGCGCGCTTCGGCCATTCACCGGCGATATAGGCGGTGGCGATGACCGATGGATTACTGAGATTTAAGAAATTCGCGAAGCGCCTCCCTTGATGGGACTCCATTCCGGTCGCCTCCATTTAGTCGATATTCAATTACGGCTCAATCGACTGAACTGTTTGGCTGAAACGAGATGCCGTCAAGATTGAGAGACGACGCGACGTGACAGAGCAAGAACATCCGATTCCAAGGATACCCATCCGAATCGAAGCGATGAAACTTCCACAAACCAACTAGCGATGGCGCCGGGTCTTATATCGAACGGATGGCGATGGAGTAGTCGACGGCCCGACAAATCGCCATTCAGAGCGAGCGGCGACACGTTTGCTCAATACACAGCGGAACGTCGTTCGAACCAGGGGGTTTAGAAATAGAGAAATGAAAGTTGTGACAAAAAAAAGTTCCACGGAAGTTTGACCCCGGATGCGCATGAACGGTAGCTGCTTACAGTCTCTGTGACTATTGTTTCGTGCATAGTTCGACTGTCTCATATTCCGATGATGGAGGAATCGTCAACAAAAAGGAATAATACCTCTTCACGGTCTCATCTCAATCGAAGAGAAGGGCGAGGAGGCGACCTCGCGAGCCGCTCGTCGAAGAAGCGCCCGCCATGGACGAACCTACCGGCCGGCCCCACCTGATGCAGACCGAAGAAGCGCGTCGCTCCGACAACGCGTATATCCCGAGAAACTACTACTATATACAAAACAGACAATCAGAAAAATTCGGATGGAGATTGAATAGAAGAAGAAAATGAAGATGGAGCAAGACGACGCAGACGACGATACGGAGAGCCAGAAAGAATAGCTCGATTTTGACATTTGATGGCTTCTGTTACGGAACGGGTGGTCTGGCGATTTCTCACAGGGATCATCATAAGCTGGCAAATGGAGCGAGAGGAATTCCGAATGACTCCAGGAACATTGTAGCATTTCTCTGAAGATCAAAGGACGGCTCCGTAAACAATCATAATGGACAAGCATCCATTACCTCCATTTAACGACCCCTCACCTTTCACCGGTGCCTCGGTCACCCCTCGCGCGTCCCCATGGAATTTCGGGCGGCTTCTGCTGCTGCTTCTAAACATTTCCGAGCCGGCTAATTGATCACGCAGGGTTCGGTCACACACTCCTCGTTTCGGTCTTCGGGCAGGAATATCAGAAGCCGTATTTTCGAGATTCAAACGGTGGAAAGAAGCAGCGGGAGCTCATTTCGCCCGGGAGCAGCCGTAGAGATGGCTGGTGGGACGTGAAACCTCTTTTGAACGCGCTTTCCCGCCACACGGCCGCTCACCCAACCGCAAACAGTTCACGCAACCCAGGTCTTCCCCTCCAGTCGCTCTTTCGTGGAATCTATCCCAACCATACTTTCCATTCGCGAAAGGTCGTTCGAGTTACACGAGCTGCCATTACTCAGCTGATCCCTGTCAACGAATTGAGTCTTCTTGGAGTGAAGCTGAGAAAGACCAATCGCCTCTCCACCTGTTTCGAAATTCCCCGGGAAATCCGTAGCGTGCGTCGTTCCCGCGGACTCGGAAGCCTGTCGATACGAACCCTTACGACTAGATCAGGGGAGGCAGGACAAGTCGCTGAGAGATCGAAGCCCTCGCCCGACGGCCCGAAGATAGAAGGGCTCTTAAATCGACTTTTCGCCTCGGATAGGAGCGCAGCTCATTCCTGATGAATTTCATCCGCAATGATCAGGCGTGCGCTGACCGGCCAGAACGTCCCAACGTCTCCCGATCGAATGCATAGCTCTCGTGGCGATCTATCGGAGGAGGAAAAGTCTCATCGTGGCGAGATGTGTCACCGACAAAGCCGCCTCGTGCTTGGGGGATTACGGTAACACAAATCGTACAATGAGACCGGCGGTAGTCGAACTTTGCATCGCCAGATCAATCTTCCAGTGGTCTCGAGGATGTCGACAACGCTGGAGATCAGCCACGCGTTCCTTCGGCGGCTGATCGGATGCGCTCGGTAGCTCCTTTACTCACTGGTTTTGTTCCCCGCCGCGAATCCATCATATTGGGTGCCTCTATCGTAGAAACAATGTGATGTACCGAGGCGAGAAAGTTCGACAACAAGAAACTACCACCAGCAGAAACATTATACTCAACGGACTTCTCCGGCGAGCTGACGAAGCAAGAAACCCGTGGACGGCCAGCAGTTAGTCGAGCGCGCATTTCCATATAGGCAAGTGAAGAAGCAACTACATAGATGCTCGAGCATGATCGGCGGCCAGACAGCCTCAACGACGACGGCAGGAAAAAACGACACAGTGCTCGCTCACCAAAAGAACAAAGGTCATCACGGGATAGCTGACGGAGCCGCTTCGAAGAGCACCATCCATTCCGAAGGGGACCCCTTCCGAATTGGAGAGTTCAAAAAACCACTCGTCGACCGGAAAAGCGCGACAAGAGGATCTTCCGGAGACCTATACGGGGGAATTCCCGCAGACAGGACACCATGAAATTCTGCTGTCCCAAGATCAGCTGATGGAGAAGCTATTTTCTGAAACTTCGAGCTGGAAGTCCGTAATTACGGCTGCGTTTGTTTGTTGTTCCGGTGGTCCGCTTTCGCTGCAACAAGCCGTCGCTTGCGTTACGTTCACGCACGTCCGTTCCAGACACAGAGAATTATTTTCGTACCGCTCGCGTGGTCGGCGACTCCCTTGTGCGGCTTAGTTCGGTCCAGTTGACCAGTCTATCTGTCGCACGCGCAATTATTGTCCTCTGAGGAATTATGCACGGGGTCGCTCGGGTGTGTCACATGAATCAGGAATTCATTCCTGTCGGCGTCGAGTTCTCCGCGGTTTTCCCCTTTCTCACTTTCTCACCTCGCTTCGACGCCGACGCAGACAGTTGGACGCTCTCTCTCCGAACGGAAGGGGTACTTTGCCGATGCCGGTGGATGATTTCCAATCTTCAGCGTCTTTTCTTCGGTGGCGGGGTGGAGGCGGACGAGCTCCCAATGATCTGAATTGATCAACAAAAAAATCATGCTCCTTTGGGGGTATTGTCGACCATCCGCGGAGAGTTCCGCATGGGTTAATTTCTAACTATATCAGGAAAAGACGAAACGATGGAGCATCGTTCATCTGAGAAATTCCGGGACCAGGAACGGTCGAGCCAAGTCCGACACACCATGTGGCGCCAGCCCCATGGTCGCGGCGAGAGCGAAAATAAAATGGAGAGCTAGAAAGCGATGTGCAAATAATTCCTCTCTGCCGTCGGTCGCAACTACCTCGTCCGGGAAAGTACTTGCTGTGCGAGTAGCTACCGAGGGCTCGACTCCCGAAACAAGTTTTTCCGAGTGAATCAGGCGCGAAAATGAAGCAGCCAACATTTTGACTAGCGGATGGACTGAATCTTGGCCAAAGTTTGCCACCACTCGATTGGCAGGAACCCTGAGTCCCTGTACTTGATGATATTGAGGCTGGAATCCGTTCGAGCACCCGCGGCGGCACCAGCAGCAGTAGCAGTCAATATATCGGAATATGATGATCGCAGGCGGTGCTGCTGCCGTCCTCGACGTCATCATCAACAACGTTATCAAAGACGTTATCCCAGACGTGGCTCAACGTGAAATTTCACGACGTGCGTCAGGCTCCAAGCTTGACGTGCCCTCGCTCGTTCGTTCGCTCGCTCGCTCGCTCATAGGCCCAATCGAAGCCGCCGCTAAGGCCGTAGTAATTAACAGTTTTGGAAGATTTCGAAACTCTAATAGAAACTACCGGTTGCGAGCGGATGGTACGGAGCAGCAGATGGGATCGATTCCGGACAATGCAGCGGCCGCGGGCACGACGATGCCAGCAGCAGGCTCGGCCGATTGGCAAGTTAATTATGAAGTAAGAAAGTGAATGGGGTGGGTAGCCACTGGAGAAAAACTCGCCGAATGAGAAATGACTCTCCTAATCGCGTGTGGAAAAGCCTCATTAGGACACCGGAAGCACACCATGCGGGGATTCCCTCCAACCTGACTGGCACAGATTCGGCATCTTGGCCCGGGCGACGCGACGCGCGGAAGCTCTAGTTCAATCATTTGGGCATAGGTAGAGTCATGTCGTCTGGGAATAGATGAATAGAGAACTAGATCGTGGAGATTTTTCGACCAACCTCGGTGACTCGATCGCTGTGGTTTCTATTGCGTTTCCCCCTGCTGTCGCATTTCTGGCTTTCTATATTCTTCTTTCTTCGGTTTTTCTTTTTGAAAATTCGAAGGACGTGTCGTGAGGTTCAGTCGTAGTCGTTTGTCACTTCATCCGCTGTCACCGCGCGGAGAAAATGCCAGAGAAGAACCTCCCACAGCATTGCCGCTCGCTCACTCAGTCGCTCAGTCAGTCAAAGAAAGCAAAGCCACAAAGGAAAGCGGAGAAATTTGGACTCCCTCGGTGTTTCTGTTGTTAGCATCTGCATCGACGCGTCGTTACGGTCCCGCGGAGGCATTTCGACATGCACCGCGGTGTTGGATGCGTCGTCTTCAGTCTCCCTGTAAATGCCTTCGGGAAAATGATCACGTTCGAGATGGCAGTCGGGATCTTCTCTGTTCTCAATCCGATTCACCCCCGAAAACCGGTATAGGCATGGTCTCCCCTTTTCACGGGTTCCTCGCCAGGATGCCTTTCGCGTGAAAGATCAATAGAAAAGCCTTCTCCGTAGCGACTCATCTCTCAACTCCCTATCCAAGATCTGCTCGAGAAGGAAACTTTCGCGGCAGGGAAATCGATTAGAGTTGAGCCATATTCCTGCGAAGAGTCTCGACAGCGATCGCTGATCGAATAAAAAGCAAATCGCCAGAGAAATGAGCCGACTCATGATCATAGTTCGGGGCTATGCACCGGCGAGGCCACTTGCTCGATCCACGGATTCGTAAATGAGGAGTGACTAACAGCGGAAGCCGACAAATGGAACCGGAACTCAATTAGGCCCTATTAATCGTGTTTGCGCCACTCTGAGATCGTTGAGAAATTAATTATGCAACTGCTCATCCAGAAGTAATCATCCGCAGACACTGTGCGAGCACAGTTTCTCGTGGAAGTTCTGCACCCGAATCGAGACAACACCGGCTAAGGGCTCGAGACCGGCATCTGAACTTCGGGAAGCCTGATCACTTGGGGAAGGAATTGGTACACCGGCTGTGAACTAGCGCTGATTCGGGAGACTCGGGGACGGGACCCCAGAATGCCCCTATCATGGACAACTGGAGTTCCTATTTTCCAGAGTTCTCGTCGGGTCTGACTGACCCCTGGGCGAGAATCGAATTTCCTCCCCTCATCCGCCTCGCCCTTCTCCAGACCGGCAGGTTTCTATGGGCCATCGAAACGCCAACTCCAACAAGAGGATCGGATACTTCGCTCTCCGGCGAGACAGCTCCGCACCACTCCTCTTCATTTAGGTACCAGAAATATTCTGGCGTTCGCATCCGTTGCTACCGTTTTTGTCAAAGCTTTCGAGAGTCACGAGCAGCTCCTGAAAAAGAGCAGCTATTTCAGGCAAGCGTTCTCCGTTCCGCTTGTAAAGGTCTGTTTATCAACGATGTCGAACTCGGATCATCGAATGTGTTTTCGCTGACAATTTATCGCGAGCCTCCGTCACAACGTCCCCACAGCAGAAGCTCGGGAACGGCTGAGGCATCGTCCGAGCCTCATCTACGTCGCTTAGCAGATAAAAGCGATCGTCTTGTGCTTACGAATAAATGTGGAACAGCCGACTCTATAGAAAATCCTGTGGGCGGTTCAAATAAACAACAAACTTGCTGCACGTCTTCGGAAACATATCGTCTTCTGGCGCCGGCCACCTGAGAAAAAGACGACAGCTTTCCACTGAGGGTGCGGAGTCATCCGCTAGGAGGTCGCTTGATTTAGGACTTGTACTAAGTTCCCTTCTCTTTCACCAAGCTACTTCCCTCCCTCTTCGCGTTGGACAGATCGCGGTCTTTGAGGCAGATAGATCACGCTGGTCTGGGACGTCCCATCCATTTCCCGATTTTTTTTTTCGCTAATTCGGTCTGAAGCATCGCTCCCGATCCCAATGTGTAGGTATTACTAAGCCTCTGATCTCCGAGCGGAAGTCGGCACGGACTGGAAGATACCTACCTCTTCCATTTCCCGAAGCCGAGTCGGGTGGAACACGCTCAGGGGCTCGTGCCGGATTCCATCAGGCATCGGATGTAGCAAGCGAGCGGTGACTCTTTGGGGAGATGTTTTTTTCCTGTCTCGCATTCGAACGCCTTGAGCCTTGCGAGATCCTCTGGAGGGTGCATCCGAACCTTGGCGTTGCCGATCCGCTATTCACGTGTGTACATTTAGGAGGAAAAAAGCTGTGTCCACAGGAGCTGAGTACCTACATAGCACCCTCGGGTCGGAAACTCGCGCACTTCAAAGACTCTTCCGAAATCACTAGGCGAACGGGTAAAGACGTCGGAGTGTCAAGGGGCGGAGTATCACTTCAAGCTGCGCAAACTCGACGACGGGCTTATCATTCAAGTGCTGGCAGGTTAAACAGCGATTCGTCGCATTGTTCGCCTCGTATTGAGCATTTCAGCGAGTTGGGGAACGAACGCAGCTCGGAAGGGTGCGCAGTTGGACCTTCAGGTTTCGAGCGAGTATATTATTTGATGACTCCCTCCCTCAGAGTTAAGATCCGGAGATTCGGAGAGAAGCGGAGAAGAACACCGATGATTCCAGTTCTGACTCCCCAACTCGGGTGCGTTCACGCTCCGGCGTGCCGGAAAAACGGCTTGCGAGCTCATCCGGAATCCCGAGCGTACCACTCATGGACGCTGAGTGCAGTCGCCGAGCGAGTGGCCACCTTGTCCTGCTCCGAGAAGCTTCTCGTAAAGGCTGTATGGTCCTGGTCCGCTGGCCGCCTCGGCTCCGAACAGCGACTGAGTACAGGCTTCCTTCCGAATACTATAATCACATCGGCGCCATTGTAATGCAATGAGATCAGAGATCGACGGCGCGCACAAGCTTTTTAATTAGGAAGAGTGGTGAACACAAAAGATCACCCTTCCGCTGTTGTTGCTATTGTCAAGGTCGAATTGTTCGAGGAGTGGAAGACACAAAGAGAGAATCCGATGGGCTGACGGAATCACAATCCTCCTTCTATTATTATCCTCTTCCATGTTATATTCGTGTGATTTCTTCCTAATCAGTGTGACTCTTGCTTATTGGGGCTATCGAGGTCGAGGCAGAATATTATTACCTCTTAGGTGAACGGTGCGGGGGTGAACCGTATTGGCCTCGACCGATGACATCGGCGTCATCTGAGGCTTTCCGGTACGAGAGTGGAAACACGCGCAATCTGTGGAAAGAAAATGGAGAATCTCGCTCGCAAGTGCTGGTGCCCGTTGAGTGCATCAACTTCAACGATTGGACGCGACAGGCGCGCCGCTTTTCCATCTGATCGGGGTTGAAAAGAAGAATATCCGCAATCGGTCATTTCCGATCGAAATATCGGTCGGTTCTCGTCTTTTCGTCTGTGGAATAATCATAGGGCAGTGAAGTTCAAAAGCGAGGGCGTGATTGAGGACGGCCTCTCTATCGATGGCGGCTCTGAAATCGACTCAGAAGTGCATCTCGAATACCTCCCTTCATGCGTCGATGGCCAACTAAGAATCTCAAATCTTCAGCACAGTCTATATGTGGGATGAATACAACCAAAGACGGCACCGGTGTAGTGAGCGATATTGCCACCGAATTCGATCAGAAGTTCGGACGGAAACCCGACCACTTTTTGAGCGTAAAAACTGTCTTTCGATTTCTTTCGATCTATTCATTCCCTCTCTGAAGTAAGCCAATGCCTCGTCGTCATTGTCATTCTGACATCCGTGATATATCTCACGAAGAAGTCAACAAAGAAATTACAAAAGTAATTCGATAAGAGACCGACCCTTTCAAGGGTCAGAGTTTCCGATCCGAGGGTTCCCTGGGCCTCACTGGACTCTTCGTACCATCTCCCTTTACGTGGCGGAGGATCACGCGAGGAAAAATTGGAGTCACTCGTATCTATCCTGAAGTAGGCCGGTCCCCCCGCCGACAGAACATCTTCTCCGGCCGGCCATGAGCTCAATTACTTGATTGAGGCCGTTTGCCTGAGGAGCGTTATCAGCACGGGGACCGCTGCTGAAGCGGCGCTGAAGAAACCGCGAACAATTTTCGAGACGGATGACAGAATGGGGAACTTTGCGTAGAGGTTGCTTCGAATTTGCGACACGGATCACGGATTAAGGTCACGTCGTCACAAGCTAGCTAACTCCCTACATACATCCAGGAGCATCGCTCTCGGGCGAAGCGCTGCTGCTGTCTCGCATAGTTTTGCGATATTGCGAACGATGACCTTGCCGACGCGCTTGTTAGCGCGAACTCATTCTGCTCGGTGAGCCTGTACAGGATCGGGATCGGCCTTCGACTCCGGATCGGAGTCCAGCAGAAAGAACGTGGAGCTCGGAATAGCTCCGAGAGGAAACCGCGGAGTATCTGAGGGGTTATGCTTTTGATGAAAGCATCGCGCGTTGTTCTGTGCTCGGTGTTGTTTACTCTTCTCACAATCCTTTATCTTGTATTCCAGGTGAGGCTACTTTCCCGACTCCGGAGTCAGCTCGAGATTGCGAAACATCAAAGGCTCTGTCCGGTGCCGCCGTGACGAATAACATACCGGAAGTTTCCAAGTTTCCCTCTAAGCTCCAATAAATCATTCGGGAGGGAAATCATCCGCCGCTGCGGCTGCTGTTGCTACCGGTACTGGGACCGAAGGGAAGCCGGAGAGACGGGAAGGAACTAGCTTCCATACTAGATGGATATGTTGTCGGCAAAGCAAGGCATGACAAGTCGAGCAAGCCGAAACATTGGCATGCAACAGGAAGCAAGTAACAGATGGCAGGATTTGGTGGGAGAAATCGCGTCAACTTGGAGCCGTCTCTCGACGAAATTCCGCCTTCGGTGATGTTGACGACAACCTGGCGGGGATAGGCGACGACTTATACCGCCGCGGCGCTATCGAATCGATGCTCGACGGAGGAGACTGGCGAGTCGATAAGAATCGTACGAAGCCATTCCAATAAGCGTCCACAGAGGCTATTTAAGGAGCTCCTCGTCATCATATTACGTCATCGCTTCCGTCTCGAAGCCTTCACGGCTCGCTCTCAGACAACGACCCATCGTACGGATTTTCCACGGGGTAGCCGGATCTATCGCGGACTCTCCAGAGGACGGCGGATATTCCAATGGTTCGCGTAGATGCGGCGAGCGGGAAGAGCCCGGACGTGCTCTGTATGTGGTGGATGTAGACTGATACGACGCATTACGTCGCACAATTGCTCTTCCCGCTTGGGAAACCATCAAAGGCAAACATATGAGGCTATCAATGGCATCAGCGGCCTCCGGCTGCGTTTCCAGCGGCGCGGCGCTCCGAGCTCTGATCGGAACCGATGAATTCTAAACATCGTGGTCAACGATACAAGCTGGAGTCAAGAGACCGCAAATTCGCACTTTCCGGACGCATCGTTAAAGCCTGCATCGATGAATATCTACCCCGTACCAAAGATGGAATGAGAGATGATCGAATCCCGCTTAGGCGATGCCTCCGTCTTTCCCCGAGAATGCTGGAAGAGGAAGTTTTTCGATCGGCGATACACCCTTCTCAGTGATTCAAGGGGGTCTCGCCCCTGATGCACGCCATCCTTGCGGACCGCAATAGTTTCTGCGCGTCACTTGTCCCGGATAGCACCTACTTACCTCGAACTGGGAAAATTCCCAAATTCCCCATTTTTCCCGCGTTCACGAAGGTCAGCTCGCATTCGAATTGAGCTCAGTCGACCGAACGGCTCTATGCAATAATTACCCGCTCCCCGCAAATCATCCGTCAGGACTCGGGACAAACCAAACCAGATGAACGCGGATTGGATGAGCGTCTCCAAAACGGGCGACATCGATAGTTATTCCGATCCAGGTAGCTGGAAGATTCCCGGACAGTTCATTGTATGCTGTGACGCAGGGCGGAACGAGTCAGGGGCGCGAGCCGGGAAAGCATGTACCAGCAGTTTTCTAAGTCACGAACTGCGAAGAAGATCGAAAACAAGCGCGCGGTCGAGAACAACTTGACGTCGAGAACGTCGGAGAAGAGGCACAACTACATAGTTGTGATAGAAAAAAAGAGAACGACAGAAGCCTCGGGCGACGAGCGCTCCGAAAAAAGGGAGAGCATGTTGAAGCCGCGGTGGAGACACGCCGCGCCGTACGAGCCAATGGTAACCAGATTTCGGACTCGATGCCACAGGCTGGTGCTGAGCTCGGTGGCGCTGCGATTCACTCGTCTTGTTCCAGGCGTCGAGGCGCGACTTCGCTCTTTAAGCAACGCTTTCTTCTTTCTCTCCTTTTCCGAACGGCTTTCTCTCCCCTCGTCTGTTTCCCGTCTCATCCGTTCGTTCCTGTCTCTTTCGCCGTCGTCCTCACTTACTTATCCTTGAGGGGTTCGTTTCTCCGACGGAGGACGAAGCGGGGGCAAAGCAGGAGCCAGGCACCCTTCCGAGCGGGCTGGCGGGCGGACAGGCGTTCGCGCGCGCGCGCGAGAAAGCGTGAGCCCATAATCAAATTTGCAAACACCTTCTTGTTACGGTCGACTCTTTCCCCGCCGTTTTCGAATGCCGCTCGCATCCGTCGATTTCTCTCTCGCAATCGTCCTTGCAGCTCCGAGTTTGAAGGCGAACAGTCTCCTGAAACGACGAGCTCGAGCGGCATCCGATAGCGAAGCGAGCTCTCGGATCCTCTCGCGCTGCCTCACATACGTAACGCGACGCTCACAGGAAAAGGCTTCTCTACGGTTCCCCGAATCCGCCTGATTCACTCTGACGTCTCTCGACCGCTCGCACCGCCAACCCCGCACCGGAAGGGCACCGGCCGTACTAACCAGCGGCTGAGTGACGGACCCCAAGTCGACGGCACCGTTCCTGTTGTGAGGTCCCGGCGGCTCGGCGTTTCAAAGCAGGAAAATAATAGCGGAAGATGCTGAAGCATGACCGAATGCGTGAAGCGAGCGTTCGCGGAAACAAAGAGTCTCCTCAGAGGGAATAGCTGTCCCGTTGGAGGATTGCGTGCGAAACAATCCTCCAGCAGCATTGGCGAACAATATACAAAAAGCCTCCCCGCGTGGAAGACAACGCTCGCGGCAGCGTCTCATTGTGACGTGAACGACGACGGGGCGGCATGTGCGTACATGCACCAAAGGACACCGAGAGTCCTTTCCGGACGCGTTGCGTGGCGAGAGGAGCATTGAGACGTTCAGCGAGGAAGAGCGCGGCAATCCCGGCAAGAGAATCGAGACGCCACTGAAGGCAACGAAAGGAAGTGCTTTTCCAACTAACTAGTAGACAAAGCCAACGCGACAAACAGAGAAAAACTGCCGCGATCGCCAACACAATCTCCTAGCTCTGCGAAGTCCCCCCAAGATCACTGACTTGGATTTTCTTCCGCGTTATGACCCCCCAGGGATCATAGATTCAGCTTCAACGTCCTACCAGTGGCGTTCGCTCCATTCGATGAAGACAGGCTTTGAACTCCAACGCATCAGCCGCGAGGAGTGTTCTAGCTTTTGCGTCGGTGTATTGGGCAGACCCCTGGAGTCGCAATTCGTAGGTGGCTCTCGTCCGCTTGTGATTAGAAACACTCGGACACATGACTCATCAGAATTCCGTCGGATCTCACGGAATATCAGTCCTCGCCATTTCGATCTCCCTTGCGAAGATATCGAGTCTTTTCTGGTGGAACACTCGCCGAACACACGATCGGTGGGATGAAGCGAGCGTGTTCGATCTCGTCGCTCTGACAGCTATCTATGCGTCCCGCTTGTTTTTCTTCATCGCCGAATTCGCTCGAAATTGCATTTGCATCGAGTCATCGATTCCTACCCAACTGAACTTAGGGAGGTGACTCACGAGGAGGTTTTCGGTCGGGAAAAGGCGCGGTCCGCTGAACTTTTGGGAGGAGGAAGCGTCTGACAAGTGATTCTCATAAGCCGGATCCTCATTTATGTCGTTCGGGGAGACCGGAGAGTCCAGGGAAATTGAGTGACTTCCGAAGAAGGAAGAAAATTCGGGGAAACCTAAGAAAGCGAAGTTCGGAAGGAAGACTCGTGCCGGTTCCTTAGCGGAGCACTTAGGACGGCCGTGGCACCCCGTTTGCCGTGGAGTTCATTGAGCAGGAGGCGACGCGGGTACCAAAATACAGCCTGAGATGGTTGGATGTTGAGATCGTTTTCCGATAATTTATGCTTTTCGGATACACACACAACCTCGCTCACTCAATCAGACGCTCTCTGGTCCCTCCGTGTTCCCTCACCAACGCGCGGAGCCATCCGCGTAGCAAGTCGCCGCGTCTTTCTCCCCGAAATCCAGTTTTTTCCCGCAGGTACGTGAGAGCTAAATTGTATGCGCCACGGAACGTTCCCGGGGAATTTATGACGAGACGACTCTCATTCGACAGACCTCGTTACGGACGGTCACTCCTGCTCGGTTCCCTAGTTAGTTAGTCCGCTGACTGGTCACTCGGCTGGTTGTTTCATCGGGCCGGTTGGGTGACCGGCTGACAAACGGACAGATCGACCGACCGACCGACTGTCTGACTAACTGGTTGATTTGCTTGTCCAAATGGGCGGCGACAAAGTCGTCGGTGTTCGTCCACTGAGAACTTTCTGCAGTAAATCCAAGGAAATTATCCCCGTTGACTACCAATAGACTGACTGAGTGAGTCGCTTCTCACTCTAATCGGAATGGGTCGACGTCTCTCGCCGGGCCGTACCGCCACATAGTTGCAGTCGACCGAGGGGAAGCCGAATTGAAATTGATATTTACGATCTGCTATTGACATCTTTATTCGCTTTCGGCCGTTCGGTCTTTCTGTCGGCCTTTCTGCCCGCCTGTTTGCTTGACTTCGGCTACCGGCAAGAATTACGAGTGCTCTGTCGGATCCATCACGAAAGTTGGTGGTGACGAAGAGGCAGCGGCGGCAGCAGCAGCAAGAGACCTGGAGAGGCGTGGTCCTGAATGTCGCCGTATGACGCGTTTGTGCTTCGTATTTTGGTCGTCATCGGTAATAATCGCACTCGCCGCTCGGATTACGGGTTCCGAAACACGGCAAATTGATTCGCATGTGGGCCCTCCGGCGTCCTATCGACTCCTTCGATTGATGATAATCTATGATGAAATATAACATGATGAGCAACCCCCTCTATACCGAGTATCCGAGCTGGGGGGGTTCCGCTTTCGTGAAAGTCCATCTCCGGCTCGACTATTTCGGAGCGCAGCCAAATCGAGCGTATTCAAGGAGGACGAACCGACCTACGAGTCGTCGTCCGCATTGTTAGCGACCAACATCCCGATGGCGAAGCGTTCGCAGTTGCTCGGGAACATTGGCCGTGAGCACTCCCGTCAAGTGAGCTCTTCCGTGATCCACCGCTCGCTGACGAATGGCTGTCTCGTGGGCAAACTCGATTGCGGCTTAGTGGTCGAAATTTTGGTTCAAATTAAATTTTGTTGTTTCGCAGCCCGACCGACGAGGGAGCAGGCGGCGGCAAGCGAGCGTCCGGATGAGCCTACGGATAAACCAACGGCGCGGGTGGTCTTCAGTGTAGTCATCAGCGACGGCAGCACGAGCGGTTACCGCCATCGCTCCCGAGGCAATTAAATAAAGGACACGGTTCCGTCCGAATGTCTCAAGGAGGCACTGACACTCTGGAAGTCGATGAGTAACTCAACTCATTTTGTGCCACGATCGTTTGCGTCAATGCCGTAACTCCTAAGAAGAAAATGGGGGCCGGAAGGTCCTCCGATCTTCGGGATGATCACTCCGGGATATCACCATGCGAACTCCGCTCTCGAGCTGAAGGGGAACCTAGTTAATAGAATTTTGAGCTTTGGATCATTCTCCGCAAGCGATGGGAATTTAGCTCATCTGACAATCTGGCGGAGCAGAAGTGCTCGAGCGGTGAGCTTTCGAGCTTCGGGATAATCTGCGAATACATCGACCCAATCCAATATTTCTGGGGACATCGAATCGGCGACGTCTAATGTCTCGTAGTGAGCAACCGGAGTCGATGTCTAACGCTGATGATCCGTTAATGTTTCGTGGGCTCAGCGACTCAGGTGGTCCGGAGCATTTAGGAGCTTTGGCTCGGTCTTCTGGAGACAATTGTCCCTCGAGTTGTGCCGAAGCGTTTGAAGTGGCCGGAGAATACATGACGCCACGTCTCTGTGCTCCGATACCTACTCACTTCACTTCTCTCTCTCATTGCCGCGTCTCACCGAAAGACAAAGAGAAGAGAACTGTGGAGCCAGGTGGCGTAAATACGAACTGCAGTTTCACCAGCTGTGCGCTTCACACTGAATCTTTCGTTGCGCGACGACGGAGATGACGGCGGCGACAATGACGACGGCAACGACTCTGCACGTCAGCAGACGTCCCGCGTGTCCTCGAAGAAAAAAATGGCTCTTTTCCCTGAAAGGAACTTCAACAGTATGACGGGGAGCGTCGGGGAGAAGGAATATTTTTCACTGACTTCTCGGTGACGGTCCTTTGTGCCGGAGAAAAATACCCTGTGGAGTTGCAGGTGTTCACACCCCGCTACGGTCGCAGTATTCGGGGGTGACTCGAATTATAGGGCCCATACGAAGGCTCAGTCTCATTGCGCAACTCGGTACTACTGCTTACGGTCGCGGAACTGAACGATTCCTCAATGAATACGTAGGTTACACACTGGTAATGTCTCGCGGATTCTAGTGCTTTGTCCCAAACCGTCCTCAGCTTGGATGTTCCAGCTTGTGGACGATGGAAACATTCCATTCAGAGTAGTGGTTTCGTCCGTTGAGGCAACATCTAGATCCTCGTCGGCGGCGTCTTCGAGTCTGGCGACCTTTGGCGTCCAGCCAAGAGGGTTCGTCCTTGATCTGCACCATGACTCTCCTCTGTAGCAGCCTCCAATGGCTCTCTTTTCATCGTCCAACTTCCCCTCCCGCCGTGATCGTTCGCCCCGCAAGGTCTTCGGTTTCCTGGCGGCCGACTCCCAGGACTGCCGGGTTGGGCGACGCTTCATCGAGCGAAGCAGTACAAAGCAGTGGACGGTGACACCCACGGGGGTCGCGAAATGTCTGACTAGTATCTGCTCTTGCTGTCCTTGGGCATGCGGAGAAATGCTCTGTCAAATTCTCCGGTCCGTAGGCTGATGATGACCGAGAGAGCAGTTGCTCATTATCCTCTCATTTCCCGAGTCGAAATATTTCAGGGACTCGTTGACGTCCCTCTCGAGCTCCTTCGGCTGAGCGGTTCCAAGTATCTACGTTATACCGTGATATGAAATTAATATATGCCAACGCGACTTGAGCTCGAGTCCGAGCTCGATTTCCATGACAACTGCTCGGGAAGCAGGCACTAATGCCATGCGAAGCTTAGATTGTATCTTGTGTTCGGTGATTTGCCACCGTCGTCGTCGCCTTGATCCCATGAATATTTGATGTATTCGGTGTCAAGATGCATAAATCATCTCGTCGCCGCTGCTGCCATCGCTTCGGCTCCCGGATGATACGTACCAGCGTAATCAGGGCTATGACGAAGCGAGGATTTCTTCCTCTTGCGGAATCGACAGCGAAATATCTGCTGTCCCGGAGAACCGCGCGGGGTTCTACGCTGTGGAACGGATCAGAACTGGAATCCCGTCTGAAAGAGTCGGAAAATTGTCGGAGTCAGCAGATCTCGACTTTTCGCTCGCGAATGGCGCTCGTCCCATCGGAACACGCGACGAAGTAGAGTCGACAGTGGATGGCAAAAGATGGAAAACCCATGCCGGCGGTTAGTTATGATGGGGGAGCCGCACGGCGGATTCAAAGCCACGCTCCAAGCTAGTCCTTGGTAGATTTCTCTTTGTTTTTGGTGGGTTTTGTCAGTCCGAAGGAAGGGACAGGAACGTACATTTCGAGCTCGAAATAATTCTCCGAGTGCAATGTCCCCGATTTCCAAGAACGAGCACTGTGGCGAAAATCGATTTCGGAGATTATGCGCTCGCGACATCGGTCGAAACAAGATGTCTGTCCTCGGTCATCCAAGGAGCCTGCGTGATCTCGGACTAGCTGTGAATGGGAAGTCCGCGAAGTTGTCTCGTGACATTGATGTTGTTTGCTATTCGGATGAGAGATCGACGTTTTGAGCGGTAGCAAGCTCAGACCGAGTCGAATGTTTCTGGCCTCGATTCAGCTCATCCGTACGCTCAAACACCACAGAGGTGTTCCTCAACGAGATCTTTTTTGTTCGTATCGGAGCGATACATTCTCAGGACTCTCATGGATAAGATTCTGCACTGGGGGTGGGCGGTGTGCCGATAAAGTTATTAAGTCACCGAGATAGTCGAGAAAAATCGAAGTTTCCCTCGATTCGTCGATATTTACACTCGAAAGGAAGCTCGGTGGCCGCCGCGAGTGTGTTCTGGTCGGAAAAGGGAATGCGGAGCGGTCAATGTGCATTCGTCCATCGGTCCATTGGCCTCTGGACGGCTGTCTGAATTCATGATGAGTCGTCGGAATGGAAATGTGATCGAAGATTCAATCAGAGACCCGTAGAGCTTAGAGAGACCGATACCCATAGATTTTCCTCCCCCTTCAATAGAGCGCGGGAGTATGTTGCGGTCTCCGGAGCCGAATTTTTGTTCAAGGAGACGTTCCGAGAAAGCGACCGACAAGCGGGTGAACGGATGGATGGAAAGACGACGGGAAGACGGACGGAGGAGCGGGTGGCAAGTCTAAAGAGCATTGTCAGCTGTTTTGGCTGTGCCGAGGGAGAAAATCTCGACGAGAAGTTGCAACGGTCCTCGACTTTGACCGAGAGTCCTTTCTCTACAGTCGCGGAGAACGAAAATGAACGGCTGCGAAATTCGAGGGGGCTGAACAGCGACGACGCTGCCGGAATCGCCAGCCACGGTGCCCGCTGGTGACCGAACGAAATTCCCGGAAAGGAGACAATTTTCCACTTTTTTTCCCACCCCGTTCCGCGATCGAAGCTTCGGAGCGACGTGAGTTTGCGGAGTGACCGCTGCGCGGGTTCAAATCTTAGACTCCATGGAGTGCGTTCCCTGTGTTCCGCGCTGAGAGTCCGGATCATGCGGCGCTCTTCCTCCGAGCGCTCAGGCCTGCTCTGGAAATTCGGAAAAGTGTTGTTTATTAAAGAGCTACAGTCACTGAGCCCGGGGCTGCCTTCCTCCGCTACAGTATCGATGTTGTTCCTGGTGCAGCTCCTCTTATTAGCCGCAGCGAGAACAACAAGCCAGAAACGCAGGATCGTCTCAGCAATGAAGACGACCATAATCACACAGGGACCGGCGGGGGAGCAGGAGCCAGGATCCTGCGGTTGCAGCAACCGCGGGTTTTAAAAAGCTGAGCGCAAACTGTGACCTGCCTCGACGCGCGTGGGGAAACTATTTAAGACCCCCGGGTCATCCATGATCACCGAGAGTTCCCTCTTTGTGGAGGCGGCGCCGACCGTGTTTGAGGGAGGCAGAGCGACGAGTCCGCGGCACGTATCCACATCCTCTTGACGTTAAACGAACCAACGATCCACTCGTCCGCCAGACTCCCACAATTTCGGTAGCAAACGAAGCGAGCAGACAGGCCAGCTGGCAAGACGGTCTCCGACGGGACCGACCTGGATTAGTTCCAGTCACTTGCAACGTGCGTGAGAACTCACCTATCCGAAGCGGGAACCATGGGGTAATTGAAGTTCCTATCGAGTGTATTTCCTCCGCTGCCGGTTGTCGATGGAAAAGTGCAAACTAGAGCTCCAGGATGACGTGCCCGAAACGTTGGAAAAGCCGAGTAGATAAGCTCTCGACGAAAGATGGTATCGATGTATAGGGAGAAGGAAGACGAGGAAAAAATACAGCCAGGGCGACCCATGACGGGCCGATGAAAAGCGTGACTGGGCCTTCGGCAACTCAATCCGACTTTAATCAAAGCAGCAGCTCGAGCAACACCGGCTCCGGTGTTGTCTCTCTTCCCTGAGGCTTTGTGCGACGTTCCCGTCACGCCCTCACGACGCCCCTCTCGATCTCCTCGGAGCCTTATCCATAACTGAGTCAATGGGTCACGTCACCTTCTTTGTTCTTGTTCGTCCTCCAGTGGAGTTCCGTTCTCAATAGTACGACTGCAAACCAGCTGCACTCCTGGCAAGAGGAAAAGGCAGCTCCTCTTGACCCGGACAGCCAGACAAGGACACTCGGGTAGGGAAAGATATCTCCGCTCGGCTTGCACCGATCGTCGTCTCGATGGTAGCGATGATGCGGGAAAGGCTAATTCGGAGCTAGCTCCACGCTCACCACCTGTCTCCTGCAACGCAGAACGTCCCGCTCACCAATCGATGGCGGGCTCCTCTCGCGCCACTTCCCTGCTGGTGCACTTTTTCGGGTTGTAAATCCCTGCGAGAGTCTTCTTCGCTTCCTCTCTCTGGCAGCGTATCCCGTCTCCTCCGGCCGAATCGGATCGCTTCCTCTGCCCAAACCCCCTGTTCTGTCCGTATTTTATCCGGGAGCCGTGTGCCGCTCGACGTCCTTTTTCCGGCACCGCTCTCTCATTCTTACTTAGCTGCTCGGTGATAGTCGCGGCTTTGGCGGTCGGCCTCAGGCCGAGACAGGCCGTCGGACAGCCTGAAAGCGGTCTTTTCTCTGCCCCTTCAGAATAACGACAAAGGAATCCCGAGGCTGCGAACGAAATTACGGCATCACTGATAACTTATGGAAGATCGGAAAAGCCAACAAGAGAGGAATGCCCGCCCGCTCGCTCCGGCCCCGGCATTCTATCGATGTGAAGTTTCATACGAGAGCTCGCGTGCAATCGGTAGTATCGGCCCATCTGCGATGAGATCGACGTACGTTCTCGACTTTCGGTCGCATCGACACACAAACTTCGTCGGAGGCATCTCATATGGGAATCGGTCTCCCCTCACCAGTGCCGCTCGGACTTCCCGGCTTACGTAATCGACTGCTGATTGGATAACCGAAACTCGAGAAGAACATTCGCATTTTACGCAGATGACGTCCTTTTTTGATATTCTATGGCAGCCCGATCCCATCTTCGCTACCGTGACCCGAGCTTCGACTGGCATCGTGGAATTGGTTCTTTTCCCTAAAAACCACCCTTTCGTGGATTATGGCTATCACGACAGTTTCTGGACAACCGTGATGGACAGCCTCAACATGCCAGGCGCGTCTGGCTTGTCCGCTCGTCGGATGGGTGGGTGAGGAGCTTCTTGAATGGATGGGTGGTGCTGTATTCAGTGCATCTGCTTCCCGAAGAAAGGGGAATTTCACTTATGACGAGAGTCATTCGTGTAAACTCCCTTTTTCGGATCGCTCCACGGCAAGAGCTCAAGGACATCCTACGGTAATATCAACCTTCGGTAATGACAGCTATCTCGGACGGGTGCGGGATGGCGTTGCAAGTATGGCAAGGGAAATTTTATTGTTTCTACTCTTCGATCGGACATCTTGCCGTAACAAATTGTGCGGAAACGTCGAGGCGGAGTCAGGCTTTTACTGTTGCCTCTGATTATAGTACTTTCTGTCATAGTTCAACTTCGATCTCCCGGCTCGATGGAGCGATAGGTTCACCTGAATCACAGCATCATCGAGTCGATAGCTTGTTGAGAAACCGGCAGTTGCCAGAGGGATCCGTCCGAACTTTCTCTGCGATTTTCTTCCGCTTGTGAGCCCTCGGCAAGATTTCCTGAGGGACCACAAGCTGAATCTACTCCTCGACTCCGACGTCACCGAATGAGTAGACGCCCTTAGTGAGGCGCCGATTCCCTATTGTGATCGCCCCGTATGGCTTTTTCGAGTAGAAAATTCATGTCACGGTCTTACGCTCATGAACGACTATCTGTCTTTCCAGATCCTTCCCTTGGCTCTGTGAGCCAGCCCCTGTACCTCCAGCCATCCCGATCAGAACAGGCTTACCTCACGGGAAACTCCTTCTTCGTGACGTGCTTCGGCGAGGACGAAGACCGGGATCAGTTGATGTGGCGGAGTCCCGAAGGTCGTCCGATCACTGAAAGCGAGGGGCGCATGCACGTCTACCGAAGAAGAGATGATCCCGAAGGAACTGTGTCACTTCAACTAGTCGTCGACGGGGTGAGTACCCAATAAGTATGGCAATTGAGTTCCGCTAGAATTGACAGATGCATTCAATTTATTCCCATTCTATCATTACATAAATCTCTCCCGGGGCAAGTTGGTTCGACAGCATTCGAAATCAGCCAGATTCCCTTTTTTCATTTCATTCCCCGAACATCCCCGTCGAACTCGCTCGCTCCAAGACATTTCCTCCCACCGCTGTCCATCGAATGCTGTCGCAAAGGGAAAGTTGACAAAGTCGTAACCTCTTTCGACTCACTCTAAATTCACCCGGCTGCATGAATGGTGTTCGCCATTTTATATACAAAAAAAAGATGTAGGCGTCATAGTAATTTACAAATCGATCGTTTCGGTGGAGGGGGCGCTTCCAAGGCCGCTCTGACTGCTGCTTCGAAAACCTCTTTGACTCCCATTCCTTTGAGCGCTGAGCATTCCCGGTAGACGTGCGCTCGAATTTTTCTTGCCATCGCGGCTCCATCGTGACTTGTGACCGGGGTTCTGTTCTGAGCCATCAGTTCTTCAATGGTTTTCCGATCCTTGCGCAAATCGATTTTGTTTGCTACGAGAACTATGGGAACGTAGGGCAGGTAATGCCGAACCTCGGGCAGCCATTTCTCCCTGACATTGAGTAGCGAGACCTGCGACTCAACCGAGAAACAAATTATAACCACGTCGGTGTTGTGGTAGGAAAGGGATCGCAAGCGAGCGTAGTCTTCCTGACCGGCGGTATCCCAGAGAACCATGTCATGAGTTTTTCCCCCTACGTCGATACTGGTTTCCTGCGCACCGAACACCGTGGGACAGTAAACGAAGTCGGGAAAATCGTTGAGCGCATAACGCATTTGGAGGCACGTTTTGCCACAACAGCCATCGCCCACAGTGACAATTTTATATCTCTTCGGAGGTTTAGGTTTATTAGCCATCCCTCCGCTCTCGAATCCTCGTCTGGGCTGCTACTCCCACTACGACTCGACCACGGCTCGCAGGGACCTCTCGATCGTGGGCTACGGCTTTTCCTGCAAAGAAAAATACTTTTTTTTTCTTTCTGCGGACACGTCTCCTAATAGCTCCTCGCGCGCAGATTAGATCTATGACGGATAGTTCAGAGCCCTAAACGACAGAGCGCCGATGAATACGATAAAAAATTGAGCGGAACCGAAGTGATTAAATTTGGTCGGCTTTCCGTCAACGCCGCTTCCATCCAGCTTCAGCGGCTGAGACAGCGCGCCGCTGTCAGGTCAGCGTGACTCGCGGCTGAGCTGAGTTCGACCCGGTCGGTCAGCCTGACTGCCTACCTACCTACCTACCTACCTACCTACCTACCTACCTACCTACCTACCTACCTACCTACCTACCTACCTACCTACCTACCTACCTACCTACCTACCTACCTACCTACCTACTACTACCTACCTACCTACCTACCTACCTACCTACCTACCTACCTACCTACCTACCAACCTACCTACCTACCTACCTACCTACCTAGGTAGGTCAAGAAATCGAGGTCAAGAAAATAAAATGAAGATCGCCGAATGGGATGATCTGCGAGAATTGACATCAACGTTTCGAGGAATCAATTTCAATAAATCCGCTTGGAACTCCGCGATTTGATTTCGATAGTGAACGGGAGTCCCGAAAGCATTGTTGTCCCCAAAATAATATACGAAGTTCATTTCACGCGCGAAATTTCTCATACGCCGAGGCTCGTTACACGCGGGGCTCGCTATACGCGGGCTTCGTTAAACGCGAGGTTCGCTATAGGCGAGGTTCGTTAAACGCGAGGCTCGTTATACGCGGGGTTCGCTATGCATGAGGTTCGTTTTACGGAAAGCTCGTTAAACGCGAGGTTCGTTATCAGCGGGACTTTAGGTACATAAGTGAAGAGCTCGCAGCGAGTCCGGACGCCGAAAAATTCCATCGAGCAAGAGTCGATGTCTCTGAGCGGCGATCTTTCAGAGATCTCTCCCGAGGTGAAGCCCTCATGAGAGACTATTCCCGGGGTATGATTCGAATGAACGCTCCCTCTTCAGACATCCAATTGGAAAGAGGGAGAATCACCTCGCTTCATCCCTCTGCTTGAGTGAAAGTATCTGATAGGCACACGAGCCGTCTGGGCGGCGTGGCTCACTCCTGTGTGATTGATCGGAAGGTTAATAGGTCAATCCGACCTCTCTGGCACGCATCAGAATGTGATCTCGACTCATCACTGCCCAATCGACATCAGCGGAAGGGTCACTTACCATCCGTACTTGCGGTCGACATTCCTCTGGAGTCCAGCGGGTGCCGGTCAGGCTGAAGAGCATTGAAGGTGTGGGAAGCTCATACCTGGCGGCTGAGGTCACTCGGGACCCGAAATCGTGATGGATCGAAACTCCGATTCCCGAACTCAAAACATTCGTCGATCCCAAAAGGGGAGAGGCCCGAGTTAGGCAATGATCTAGGAAAACAGCACCAACTAGCTGGAGAATTGAATGACGTTCGGAGGAAAATCTACAACCAAGTCGAGAGAGGTTGCCAACGGCAACAGAAAACTCTACGACTATATAATTCGAGCCCCGAGATATCAGAAAGCAAAAAGATTCTGGGACACCCGGAAAGAGGACAGGGGGGACCGAAAACCGGTGGCTGCCCTAGATGAGTCCGGGAGGGAGATCAAGGACGGAGAAATGGAGGACCACCTCACGGAGGTCCTCTCGAACTTGCTCGAATGCGACAATGCTGAGAGTCCCACCACGGACCCAAAGAGAGAACTGAAGGTCCCAATGGGGCCACGAGTAGTGGTTGACGCCGATATGATAGCTGAAGTTTTCGGCAAAGTACCGATAGACTCTGCGATGGGACTGGATGATATACCAGCCTACGTCCTCGGAAACCTAGGCAAAACAGGATGCGAGTACTTAGCACGACTGTTCACAGATATCAGGAGGGGAGCCCGGCCGATCCCAGAGGACTGGCGCTTAGCACGGGTGTCACTCCTCATGAAGAGCATCTCGAAAAAAGGGATGCTCAAAACGTATCGGCCACTCACAATATCACCGATATTGTACAGGCTATTCGCGCGAATACTATGCCGAGAAATCCAGGATTGGATGGAACAATCGGAAGTAATCGGTGAAAAGCAATATGGCTTCAGAAAAGACAGAAGAGGAGAAGATTGAATTTTTATCTTGACTTCTGCCATCGAAATTGCTTGGCAGGAGAACGCAGGCCTGATAACCTGCTTCTTGGACTGCACCGGTGCCTACGATCGAATTGACAGGACACGACTCTGGGAGGTTCTGGAGAAGAAAGGCATGCCAGAACCTATCATAGAACTACTCAAACTTCTATACTCCGATAACAGAGTAGCACTCCATTATAATGGCCACAAATCCAAAACCATCCGAACGGAGATGGAAGTCCGACAGGGTTGCCCGTTGAGTCCCATCCTATTCATCCTGTACATATCAGAGCTCGAATCGAAGCTACAGCAAACAGGAATCGGATTTAAGGTCAGATTGCCAGGAAAATTGTTCGACACTGAGCGAGAAAGACATCTCTCGATAAGTGGACTATTATTCGCTGACGACTTGGTACTGATCTCACAGACCCGGAAAGGAATGGTCACATTACGAGAGGTAGTACCGATTTTTGAGGACCAGATGAATCTCCAATTCAATCCAAGCAAGAGTGCCATTATAGAATATGCGCCATGTAGAGACTCAGAAAAGGAATACGAAGTCCAAAACCGCGCGCTACCTACTCTCAACTCCTACAAGTACTTAGGCATCACTCTCTATGATGGGAAAAACTACCTGGAGGAGCAAGAGAAGATCTGGGAATCGGAAGCAGAAAAAGTTCTGCGACAGATGCACGCCAAATTACTCTGAAGATTAGACAGATTTGAGGTGACTAATATCCAGTGGAAGAGCACGGCGGTACCAGGATTGACATATGCCAACTCGGTAACCACCATGTCCGCGAAACTGCGGCGGAGACTCGAAATCCTACAACGGGAGGCTGGAAGATGGGCCCTGGGGGAAGCCAATGCGAACACCGCCATAGAATTCAAAGACGGAGAGCTGGGATGGTCCACGTTCGAAGCCAGAGAAGCGAAGAGTCAGCTAATATATCAGGCTAGAATCAATGAGATGAGCGAGACGAGGTGGCCAAAGGAAATCCAGACAATGATGAAGATTGCGATAAACCCACCAAAGTTCAAAAGAGAAGTCTAGAGTTGAAGAAGAAATTCGGATGTCAGAGCATCCGGGAAATACCAAGGTCAACTCTAATGTAAGAGTGAGTCTCGGTGTGTACAAAAAATACGTTAACGAAACCATCAAAAACAAACTTGACCAAGATTGGGTCGGAGGGATGTCCGAGAAGAGAACCCTTGAACGGTACAGGACTTATAAAACGGTGCGAAGAAATATCGAGCACATCTATGACGATACGAGAGGCAGTCGCCTTCACGCGAATGCTAGAGCGGTATGTTTACAGACTAGAAAATTTAGGTTTCGTTTCAAAAACATCGGAGCGACCGCCCTGAGGTGCGGGAGAGAAGAGGAGACCCAGGAGCATGTGATCCTCGAATGCGAACACCCCCCGGATGCTGAGTGTATAATACGGAAAAGACTGAGCCTACACGAAGAAAGCACCCCGAAGATGATTTTCGACACAAAAGTAATGTTGGAAGAGTGGGAAAAGAGGAATATCCGCAATCCCGACGGACAAATCGCGAAACCGCACCCGCCAACGACCAGCTGAGCCATCGCCCCTATATATTAGAGTCTCTCTCGATGTTCGAAATTTGAACATAGCTAGGGAAGGTCAATAAAAAATCAATCAATCAATGTTCCCAGCGACCATGAAAACCATCATCCTCATCGCGGCTGGGTGTATCGCTTTGGGCACCGCGTTGCGTAATTCGAAACCATCGAAAGCGAAAACGCCGAAACCGATTCAGTGGAACGGCTCCTCCTACTCGCAAATCTTCGGTCTCTGTAAGAAGTTCCGTATATTCAATCCTGTGGAATCGGTGAGAGCGCAGGCTTGGGCGACTGATGCTTTCCGGAGGTGCGGCCCGTCGATCGTTATCGACTTCGCTACGAGATATAAGTTTACCGTGTTTGGTGAGTTCGCCATATTTTCGATCGCTTTGACGTCAGTGCGCGATGGAGCCCGGAGCCTATTAACCTCGGCTGCCAAGTGCAAACTCTCATTCATTATGAATAATATACGAGATATACATATGTATATAAATATATGTATATATGTATATAGAACGTACAGAAAAAAATGATTGTAACACAATCCGCTGATCGTATCCTGCCTCAGCCATAGAAACCGTCACTAAATCTCTGTGCTGGATCGCCACCGTTGTGTACGCCCGGATCGCCAACGACGGGCAACTGATTATCCCGGCGCAGACACGAACAGTCGTCCTGCTCGAGGCGGTCTCTGCCTTCACCGGGGCTTTGAAGGAAATCAATCACACCTTCGTCGCCCGATATCGAGACAAAAGATACCATATCATGCAACAGATGACCTCGGAGTTCTTGTCAACGATCGCGAAATGCTCGTTGAACACCGAATATGTCAATCAGGCCGATGCCGATTTCATCAAGCATGCGGTCAATCATTACTGGATCATTCTGCTTCGATGAAGCTCCGATGGAACCGAAAAGAAAAGGCTCTCTCCAAGGTATGATTTATCCCGCGATCTGACTCTCATTTAACCCGCGGAGCTGTCGCTGTTAGAGGATCACTGCTTTTTCGATACCACATGTCGGCCCTTCCAATTTATTCTGCGGCATTTTGATGACTCTATGCCTGTCCCTCCTCGATGTTCCATTTGGATCTATTTGCAGTGAATTGAGAACACGACGAAGAAGCCCCAAAAAATTTGCGAATTTCGGGCGAGATAAAGATCCATAGAATCCGCAGTCCATTGATGTCCAATTACTCCGATTAGAAAGTTTTTAGAATGATGGTATGCCTGAGTGGGAAGTCTTCTCGGACGCCTCGAGAATCTTAGAGAAAACGACGCTTGCTGTATCAAGATATCTGAACAAACATTTTCTCCAAGACAGCAAGTGTTCATCAGGGAGTCTTTATATTTCGGGAAGCTTCGTTTGCGTTCACTCTCCGCAACCCGTAGTTTATTCCGCTTTAAAGCAGAACTTCCCCGCAGAACGCCGGCGCGCCGTCTCGGAGATCATGTTCGCGAAGCGGGCGAGAGCGCTCGCTTTTGTAGCGATCGGGGCCTTGGTGGTGAGTTCGTTTTTCCACGTTCATGCGATCAAGGCGAAGACATTGAAGAAGCCTAAGCCCATAGATTGGGGGCATCCCTACTACTCAGAGAAGTTCAGCCTCTGCAAGAAGCTGCGGATCTTCAATCCCGTAGAGCGAATGAGAGCACAGGCCTGGGCCGCAGACACCTTCCGGAAGTGCGGTCCCAAGCTCATCATAGAGTTCGCCACCAGATACAACGTACCCGCGTTCGGTCAGTCCCTGCTCCTAAGTCTGTATCGATCACTAATACATCTAGGGGAGATAGCCTTGCCTCGCCAGAGGCTACAAAACGAGTCGACCAAGCGAGTCTTTTGAATCCTTCCAGCTATCCATGAGCTCGCCGAACTCGTCTGCATGGCCACCAATTTTTGCTACGCCTTCATAGCGAGCGATGGGGGTTTGATTATCAGGGGAGATGTAAGGACTGCGGTCTTCCTCGATCTTGGGAGGGCACTAAATAGGACACTCACGATGCTGAATCAGACCATCACAGTGAAGTTCCGTGGCGTCACCTACAGCACCCCTTACAGCCCTCTCGCCGACTTCACGTTCGCGGCGATGAAATGTGTCTTTCCGGAGGAGACGATCAATCAGGTCGATGGCGATGTTGTTAAGCACGCGGTAAATCACGCCAGATCTTTGTTGCTGTGACCAGAATCCATGATTCAATGAAAGATCTTCCCTGCTCGTCGTCGTCTGTCTGTCTTTGGCTATTCGATGACCTCCGGAGCTCGAGCGACGCCCCTCTCCCCCCTTCCTTCCTCGAAACGGACCAGCGACGCGGATGTTCTGACCTTAACTCCTTGTTCTCCCGCATTCACCACGATCTGTCAATTCCAATGGGGATGAACGATCATCCTCAATCGACCCGCGGGAGTATTGTGCCTACACGCAGTCCCATCTCGGAGCGACTGACGCAGCCTTCGGCGCTCCGACGCGCGGTAGTCAGTTCCACTGTGATTAGACGTTATCGGTGAATATCACTCCAGATGTCCCCATTCCGCCAGCCACTGTTGATGCGCCCTGATATCAATCAATCCTCCGCATAATTGTAACTGGAAGCAGCGAGTCTCGCTGCGCTTGTTTCGTTCGGCACAGAGAAAACTTCCTCCGAAGGCAACCACGACCGGAACCCGCGTCGCTTGGTTCCGTCGCTCCCTCAAAACGGAACGTGGATGTTGGCCACGTCACCCTGGACAAACCTTGAGGTTTCGAGTCTATCCAATGCGTGGATCAGGAATGCATTGGTCATAGACAGTCTCAATCGAGTATTTAGATTAGAATAGATTGTGCGGATTGGTCAGTAAATGGCACGAGTGTCCCGGGTCTGGCCTGTGATTACGTCCACTGTGTGTCATGTTGAGAGATTCAAGAAGGCAGGATACCGTTCGATGTTGGGTCATCGGAAAATGCCGTTCACGGCTCAACGTTAAGTTTGCTCATGACATGGATTCTGATCCGTCCAACAGATCAGATCCAATGGAGCTTTTTTTTTACGCGCTACCCTCGAACCGCATCTCTCCAGCAGCTCCGAGGTAGGTTCGAAGTCCTCACCGCGCGAGCCAGAATAAAGACTCTTCGGCACACGATGGGCGCGGGACTTTCGCCCAACCGAACTTTCCGCTCAGTTTCTCGAGCCAGACGAAGAAGATTTCTTGCCAAACGAAGACGTTCGCTGTCGATATCAGATCGCGAAGTTGTCTTCACAACGAGATATGAGCAAGGATACGGCAAGTACCCCCCGTGCAACAACTTCCAAGCCAGCGAGAAGACGAATCGCACGTCTTCTGGGCCTACGTGAACCAAACACTCCTCATTCGGCTCGCTAAGAGCTAGGGGTTGGGGTGCGGCCGGAAGGCGCAGTGAACCTTCCTCCGACGCACCCGGGCATGTGCAGAGGTTGACGGATGGCTTCAAGACGAAACTCGCGGAATCTAGAATGTAGCACTGGACAGTCTTTCGACTTGTTCCCCGCTATGAGTCTCCCAGACGCTGGCAGCTGGCTCAAGCTATCTGAGCAAACAACTCCGCTCGCGGAAAATATTCTCCCAACGGAGAGTTTCAAAATTGAGTAAAATGCGTTCTCTGCCAACTCGACGGTCTACCGATATAGTGCCTCCTCCCATTGGCTAGGCCTCTCGAAACTGCGACGTACTTCGATGTCCGGCGCGTCGAGGGGGGATTATGTTCCCGGTAGCTACGAACACCCTCTCGTTCCTGGTCATCGGCTTGCTGACGGCGACTTCTTCCGACATTGTCGACGCGGGCAAACCTCATGGATCGAGAAAGCCGAAGCTAATCAATTGGAATCTGCCCTTCTACTCCGAAGAATTCGAAGAATGCAAGAAGCTTCGGGTCTTCAACCCAGTTGAGCTTATGAGAGCGCAGGCCTGGTCGGCAGAAAAGTTCCGACGGTGTGGCCCGAAGCTCATTGTGGAGTATGCGACAAGATACAACGTTCCCGCCTACGGTCAGTTCTCCAAGGTTTCTATCGATCCTCTGAAAATTTAGACGAGGGGAGGCCCAACCTTGGACAGTCGTAGCTGGAGAAGAAAATTTCTGATTCTGTTCCAGCTATCCTGAGGATCGGTGACCTTCTCTGTATCATGACTAACCTGGTATATGCCTCCATAGCGAAGGATGGAAGTCTGATCATCAAGGCAGGCACAACTCGAGAGGATTTCTTCGGCTTTTTGCGGGTCTTCTATCGAACCCTCTCAAGACTGAATCATACGTTCTCGAGTCGACATCGTGGCATAACCTACCGATTTTCGGTCGACTGGCTGGCTAAATTCGGGTTTGCCGCTGTGGAATGTGCTTTCCCCGAAGCTACCATCACTCAGATCGATGGCGACGTTGTTAAACACGCGATCAATCATGTCAGAGTGCTACTGCTGTAAAAAGTCCAATACATATCAGTGATTTCATGACCGCCAGATCGCGCCGAATGGATAGTCAAACCACCGTACCCGAATTCCGGAAATCGGAACGGTGTTCTACGAGCACGCCACGGGGGAAGACAGTCTTTCTCAGAATCGTCAGCTGTATGGGCAATGATTGAGACGCATGTCGAGCTGTATATGTATACCTAGAATATTCCAAAAGAAGCCCTAGCTTCTACATAATCTTCCAAACCTCGTCGCAGAGGGGCTTGTATTGGAGAGAGGCTTCCATCAGGTAGAAGCACCCCATGATTCTGGACCGTTATTGCACGATCACTGATAAGGAAGAGGAGACTTCAAAAAGCTGGATTTATCGGATTTCGATCTCGCGGGGGAGGGGGTTTCTGGCAACATCTGGCACGGGAAAAGTCGGTGCAGGACAACCGCGCCTGAATCCAAGTGGGCGAAAACCAACAAGGGCCAAAACCGAAAAGGGCCAGATACCGGATGGCCCAGGGATGATCGCCGAATGCCCCAACATTGATACGATAGAGTCTTTCTCTGGCACAATCACACACTCGATCGGAACATGTTTGTGGGTAACTCAGCAGCTTACATGAATGAATGCGAATCGTGAAAATCGCGGCAGGATTGGAATTAGAAACCGAGAAATGAGGAAATGCGAAAAGGCACAGAATGACCAAGAGCTTCGCGTCCAAACCAATCGAGCTAGTCCGGAGCTTTCAATCTAAATAGAATTCATTCCATACTGTAGCTGTCTGTACCTTATTCCTGCGTATGGGCAACTCCAAAAACTCGTAGCAAGCGTCTCTTCCCATCGCAGC
>NW_003805505.1:62799-63325 GCF_000255335.2 Galendromus occidentalis
TTTCGGGTCACTTCGCACCCGAAATCGTGACGGATCGGAACTCCGATATCCAAACTCAAAACATTCGTCGATCCCAAAAGGGAAGGACCCGGAATCAGGCCATGTTCCCAGCGACCGTGAAAACCATCATCCTCATTGCGGCTGGGTGTATCGCTTTCGGCACCGCGTTGCGTTATTCGAAGCCATCGAAAGCGAAAACGCCGAAACCAATTCAGTGGAACAGCTCCTACTACTCGCAAATCTTCGGTCTCTGTAAGAAGTTCCGTATTTTCAATCCTGTGGAATCGGTGAGAGCGCAGGCTTGGGCAACAGATGCTTTCCGGAGGTGCGGCCCGTCGATCGTTGTCGACTTCGCTACAAGATATAAGTTTCCCGTGTTTGGTGATTTTGCCATATTCTCGATCGCTTTGAAGTCAGTGGGCGATGGAGCCCAGAGCCTATACTTGACCTCGGCTGCCAAGTGCAACTATCGTTCATTATGAATAATATATGAGATATATATGTATATATGAGTAGAACGTACAGG
>NW_003805505.1:63762-85468 GCF_000255335.2 Galendromus occidentalis
TTCGTCGCTCGATATCGAGACGAAAGATACCATATCACCCAACAGATGACCTCAGATTTCTTGTCAACGATCGCGAAATGCTCGTTCAATACCGAATATGTCAATCAGGCCGACGCCGATTTCATCAAGCATGCGGTCAATCATTACCGGATCATTCTGCTTCGATGAAGCTCCGATGGAACCGAAAAGAAAAGGCTCTCTCCGAGGTATGATTTATCTCTCGATCTGTCTCTCATTCAACCCGCGCAGCTGCCGCTGTTAGAGGATCACTGCTTTTTCGATACCTCATGTCGGCCCTTCCCATTTATTCTGCGGCATTTTGATGACTCTACGTCTGTCTCTCCGCGATGTTCCTTTGGATATATTTGCAGTGAATTGAGAACACGACGAAGAAGCCCCGAGAAATTCGCGAATTTCGGGAGCTTTTCGGAGATATCCTCCCCCACCGGATTACAATCCTCGACTTGCTGCGAAAAGTTCCGAATTTAGTCCTCAGGATCAGGGGAAAGAATGGAGAGAGCGGGGAGCAGTTTCTGCTGAGCACACCGATCAGAGCAATCCCACATCTCGCGAGCGATCGTTGATCATTGAGCTGAATCGCCAGGCCTCACACGAACCAGATTATTTACTCTGATTGGATCATCTCGGGGAGAATAGAAGCGACTCTCGGCCACTGAATCAATTACAGTCCGTTTGCAACTCAGAGGATTCCTGATCATAGGGACAACATCGACCTCCAGTAGATGACCAAATTCAACGAGGTGAGTCGGAATTCGGTTGGAATGAGACGCAGAAATCATTCGTCCTGTGCTCGTGAAGATAGGGAAGTGACCACCAAATTATTCCAAATCGCCAAATCACCAAATCGCACGTCCTGGGAATGGGCCCAGGAACTGGAAATTGATACACTGCCGCGATCGGAGGCTCGCGAGCGGTGCTCCACGCCCTCAACCTAGCGAGAGAGGGGGAATTTTTTTTTGAAGCATATCGAAACCGATATGATTACATTACACATAGGTACATACCCACGGTTTGAGTAGGATAAACCGGTCGATGTTCTCTACCGTGAGCCGAATGGCGCACCAGCACCCGATAGGTTTCCACGAACTTCACGCTAAAGTTCTCATTCTTTCCAAGCTGGCCCAGGACGGAAGATGAAGCGAGCTGTGGTCTGTTTGCTTCTCGCGTGCTCCACTCTCTCCGTCGACGGAGCGCGCAGGTCGAGGAAATACCAGAAGAAGATTCAGATTGACTTTAGACACGCTTATTACTCAAGTCCCTTCGAGCCTTGCAAGAAATTGCGTGAGTTCAACGCCGTTGAGCTAGTCAGGGCCCAAGCGTTCGCGGCGAGTTTGTTCACGAAATGCGGTCCGGATCTGATCATGAAGTTGATGTACAGGCACAAGGTGCCTGGATTTGGTGAGTTTGCTTAATTCTTATACCAGACGCGACGACAGCGGACATCTCTATCGATGGTACTTACGATCTTAAGCCTTCTGAAACGTCTTTGCAGCCATCGCAAAGCTGGCAAATTCGCTCTGCTTGACCCTGACTTGGGTTTTTAGCTTACTGGCACGGGACGGCAGCCTTCTCATACCTCCTGGAACTCCCTCACAGGATGTTCATGAACTGCTTCGGTTGACTGTGCGACTAATGTCATCTCATGGCTTCACCATGGTGTATAAACAGGGGAAATCAAAGTTTACTCTGGATGCAGCTCTGGCAGAAGACTTCGTTGAGGGAGCGTTCGCCTGCTTTCTTGGAAGCGAAATAATATCCCACCCAGATGGAGATTACTGGAAACACGCCGTCAATCATGGGATATTGATGCTTGCCTGAACTCCCATAGAGAGGATGATCCGCGGCTGCACAGAGAACGCATCTGAAGGACATGCCGTAGGACAATCGCTTCATTCTTCATCTTACGATGGTCCTCTTCTCTGGAATAATTATATATCCGCCGGGAGACCATGCGCCCATGGATCATTCATCTGTCCACTCAATCATGCATGTGGAACTGAGTCGTCGAAAGCCACGAGATAGCGCCAGCATTTTTCTCGATTGTGGAACTATCAACTGACAATAGTTATTGTGAGTAATTTCGGTCACTATCGGCCTCGAGGGAGTCAAGCGGGTAAGCTCGAAAACGTCGCGAAACGCATCCTCCACCGGAAGACCGAAAGAAGGCAGGGGTGGATTGGATCGATAATGTCTGAGAAACGTTTCCGTGACACGTGCGGTCATACGCGCATTCAGGATGTTCAAACAAGCGTTTCAGCCATTCATGAGTTTGAATATCGATTCGAACCGTGGAGTGCCGCGACAGCGGTAGAGCGAGCCGGCGCGGCGCGCAGGCTACCACCCCACCACCAAGAATGTATCGAAAAACACTTAACGCTTCCCCGAACTTGCGGTTGCAGCTTTGATTTTGCCTCGATCCCAAGGATTACCCTTGGCAGTTCCCGCCTATGCTCTCTTCTCCTCGTTAGAAGCGAAGCGGTGCGATGTGGGGATCCAGAGGCAAAGTGGAGCCGTATGGCGTCATCAGTCTCCCGTTCCAAAGCCTCAGAATCTCTCTCCTCAGACCCAGGTCGCGGTGGTGGCAGTCGTCGTCGACAGTATGCGCGTGGATGAGTGGGAGAGAACGGAATGGGTAAAGCGTGCGTCAAGAACAAGAGATCGTTTAGGAAGCACGATAAAGGGAGAGAGCGCAGAGAGCAAAAGGAAAAGCTGGCGGGTGTCGCCCGTCCAAATAGGTGGGAAATATATCTAGCAGGCAGTCAGCCAGCTGACTGCTGCTACCGCTTCAGCGCTTAACGACTGGCGCTAACGACGCCCGAAAACGCCTTGAAAATTTATAATTTTTACTCCGCTCCGCCATTTTTATCCGAAGGAGATCATTGAGCGAGCGGCTTAGGAGCGGCTCTCGAGCTGAAGCGGAGGCCAAAAGGAAAACTTCTGCTTCGGAAGAAGGCTGGCTACTGGACCGGGAGACTTCACATGCTATAAGACAGTGCGAGCTGATGTAGCGAAAAATGAGCGAAGAATAAAAATCAAATCCAATCCTAAATTGCATCGATGTTTGAGCTCCGCGATCTTCCGGGATCCTTTGAGCTTTTCAGAAGTGTCTTGGTATAGCGCATCATGCCTTGGGGAAAATTTCCGGTGCGAGATCTCGAATCTCGTCGCGGTCACCCCGGCTCGGATAAGTTGGTCTTCCAGTCTCACCTCACGCGATATTGTCGAGTTACAAAGGAGCGCGCTTCATGATCGACATGCCGCACAGCGGTGTGTCGATGATGTGTTGTTGGAATGACTTCGACCGCGTGGAAAGCACCGCACAAACTGTCGTGCTCCGCGGGGGCTCTATTTACGAGACTTATGAGCTGAGCAGCGGAGCAACACCGCGGAAAAAATACATGTTTACGAGGTCACCGCTTGGGGAAATCATGCCCCGTACGCAATCTCGGCAGCGTCTCTCACATGGAATGACACGGCGCTCGCGTACTGGGACTTGCGGTGGACGCCTCAAGGGCGGTCTCTAGGAGATTCGGCAAAAATCCATGTCAGTGAGAGTCCCCCTCGTTCCGATCCTCGGGGGTCGCCGCTCAGCGGGGGTATCGGATCCTTATCTCAACCGTTTGCATTGCTCAATCGCATTGCTCTATGCCGGACCGTCATTGTCTCTTGACGGATGCTCGAGATAAGCATATGCATGCATCGTCATGGAACGATATGTAAATAGGACAAAAGCAAGATTCCAAGTCTCTACATACTTCTCCTCTGACAGTCATCCCGGAACACTTTCTGCAGAAGGAAAATCATTCGGGCCCAGAGATTATCATCGGGAATCTCAGTAATAAGCTTTCAATCTATTTATGATGCGTCCGAACCTTATTTGTAGTGGCCCCCCTCGACCGTCGAAGCGGTTACAAGGCCTCGGGAACTCGACAATCGATGCTGTTTCCGATGGAATGTATGTGAGTTACGCAGGGAAACCTTGCTCGACCGCGGAGTCCTCCCAGAGACTAGCGTGCAAAACATGAACGCATGCCGCTCAGCAGGGCACATTGTCATCGACGAAGCAGCGTGTCTTAGATCGCCGATGGGGGAATTTACGAGGGTAGCTCCGCGACTAGGCGATGGGAAAAATCGTTCGGGGGCACAAACTGCGGATCTGCACGGGTATAGAGACCAGGGAGAACAAGTCGGGCCCCGAAAGTCAAGGAAGATGGACTAAGAGGAAGGGAGAGCTCATCGTGGAGCCTGGGAGAAGGGGAAACGCCAAGGATCCGACCGAAACGAACGCATTGGATCGCGTCGCGGGATGAGGCGACGTGCTAGGGGCCCGGGCGTTGGAGTCAAACGAGCATGAGGGATCGGGTGGATGAGCGAGGAGCCCGCGCAGAAGATACAGACCCACCCGAGGCAAGCAGCCGGATCGGGCAGAAGGGCTTTCGGACAACGAGCCTGAAAAGGCCCGTCTTCGAAGCATCCTTAAATCATTGGTTCGCGGGTGGGTGAGTGGATGAGCGAAAGAGAGAGAGTGGGTGGGCGGGAGAAAGGGTGGATATGTTCGAGTTAATTTCAATATCATGTGCCCCGAGGCGTCGATTCTCCGAATTCGAAATTTCTCCGAGAATCAGCCTTGTATGTTGTATCGCATGCGTATGCATGAGCTATTGGTGCGGAGCTCGTGTTCAGCCTCGAGGTCTCACTTTAATCCCCAGACACATGGAACACACTTGAAGCGAGGGTGGTTCCGCCGCGCCGACCGTGCCGTCACAAGCTAAGCTCATGCAACGACTAAGATCACGTCTCCAATCGAACGGGGCTCTGAGAGTGATCTCGACCCACGAGCGCCGTATCATCGTCGTTCGCCTCCGCAGAGAATCAGGGATGAATGGTCGCTATGATTCGTAGTAGCAGGATGAAATACTCCTCTTACTGTTCATTGTCTCAATAGCAAGCCACAGGAATGGGGAGCCGGAGTTGAAGCCCCAGCTCGTTGGAATTTCACATTTCCGAAGAGGGTTCAAATATTTTCCTTTCCATTCGGCCTCACGGTACAGCATTCATGTGAAACGAGTGACTGGTGAAAGTCATGGGCCATAACAAGCCTTAGAAGCTCTGGTCGTGTTTGTTGCCACTGCTGCTGCTGTCGACGTCGATGGATGAAAGGTGGCCCCGGTTGTCCGTCTTGCTGGAGCGGCCAGCCCGCAGCGAAGGACTCCCTTCGATGGAGCTGCCATATGTTACGGTTCCATTTGGTTTATGTGTGTTGCCAGTAGTTGTAGTGGTGGCCGAGGCAGTGCTGGTCGACGTTGTCGTTGCACTAGTGGTGGTCGCGGTGATGCTGGGGAAAACAGCCATAAAAACGCTTCCATCATGCGTTCAGACCAAGGGAACGTCATTCGTTGGACAGTGAAAGACATCGACCAACTCCACTCCTGACCGCTCGGTCCGGTAGCTAAGAACTTTTTTACTGCGTCTCTTATTTTCCTGGAGGACTACCTCCAATATGGATTGACTTCGCTCCGATGGTGAGGGCAATCGAGTCAAGAGGTCGGGAGGATCAGTGACAGTGGAGCGCTCTCCCTGACCTGCCGATAACTTCAACTTACGGGATTTTCCGTCCAAGAGTGTTACTCTTTCGAAATCCCGAGATGGGGATTCGACAAACCTCCCATTTTCCTTTTTTTTTTCCTAGACTAAGCGTCTTCTCCGACATCCACTCATCTCTCCCTTCCACAGAAACGAATCCGAGAAGTAGACCGCTGCAACGGCTGTAGTTCGAATGCTCGAGAAAACACGCCAGGCCGCTAGCAGCCGGATCGGCGGCGCCGGCGTAGTCTATTACACACCCAGATGAGTCCCAATGAGAGTCTGCTTGTCGCAGTCGTTGGCTTCGTCTAAAAGATTTGCACGGAATCCAATCCGAACTATTGTCTCAGCGGAGAACGAAGCGCCAACAACACGGCCCGCGAACGAACCGGTCGGCCAGACTTATTCCAGCGTAATACGACAACGATTGCGACGACAAACAGCTTCGGCGAGCGGACAGGCGGCACGCGGAACATTAGCATTTCAATTCAATTCAACAATCTCGTAGGCTTCTATGGTCGGTTGGCTCACTGGCTGCCTAGCATCCCACCCCACCGTCGCACGGCGTACGAGGGATAAAGAGAATCTATGAGAGATCTCATTCAGAGCGACGGATCTAGTAATTGAAAATGCTCCAGGCTCCTCCTTGTTGGGCTATTCCAACGCCAGACACATCGGCGAAGACTTGAGTCTTCATTCTTGCTCCGCATTCAAGAGTGTTGCGGGCGCTTTGCTGTATTCCATTACCTCCAATTACTGTGAGTGCGCCTAAATATCACACTGAAAACGTCCGCTGCAATAATTTGATCCGAACTCGCATTGCATTCTTCAGAAGTGAAAAATTTCCATCATCAATGGGCTTGTGTATTGATGAGACATTGCCGTCGATTTCGCCTAGAGACTGATGGAAGAAAGGAGGGGCGTGGTAGAGACGGCTCGTCACAGCCTATCGGGGTGATTAGCTGCAGGAGGGTAATGCTCGCGGTATGCATACTTGGAAGGGAGGTTGCTTCAAATCACGATTCCAAAAGCTTCCCTCGGAAACTCCCTCTTCGAGACTTCTTCTTCCTTCCCTGGAGCGATCAGCCGGATTATCTAGTTTCTCACGGAAAAGGAGGAGCTCTGCGTTCGGTACACACGCCGTCACTCATCCCCAGTACTCAGGCGCGTTTCCAGGATTTTTTTAGTAAGGGGGGCACACGATGATTGCGGCCCCGAAGACTCGGGAATCGGTAGGGGCATCGGCCCCCCAATGCCCCCTCCCCCCTGGATACGCGCCTGCCAGTACTTGCCGCCCTGAATGAGGGAAGGTGTCTCACATCTAGCGTAGTGGAGGGCAGGAAGAGCGGGAATGTGCGCTAAACCGATCGGTTGCGAGGTTTGAGTGATCCGAAGAACTCCATCGAATTACTGCATGATTCTCTCATTCCGCTTCTAGGACGCTTGTAATCCGATGCAATAGGAGGACACACGGCTGCTTCTAAGCGATTGACCCAGGCCCTCGAACTCATCGTGGAGGAATCCCGCGTTGGAGCGTAGTCAAAAATACCCGGCGGGGGCTCTGAAGTTGCGTCCAGGGGACGCGAAACTGGGGTTTTGCTTCTCCGAGGCCTAGACTTCAGCAATGGGACATGTACGCCGAATGGGGGGAGCGAGGCATGGCGCTCCTTATGAGGTTGGGAATAAATCAGTTCGAGTAGCATTGGTCACTGGTGAGTGGAGCTTCAAGAATTAGGGGGATGTTCCGAGATGGATTTTTTTTTCAAATCTCTCCATATGATTTCCTCGGGACGCACCGAATCGGGCCTGACCATGGAAGTTCCTCTGAGTTGTTCCATGGATGCGGAATCTTCGGTGGTCGGAACTTATTGTCCGCAGATCCTGCCCGAAGCAGACCGGAGAACGGCGAACAAATACACCGTTCGCTTCGAGTTATTCCGTCGGTTCCTCGGAGCTACTCAGTATTAACATGCGAATCGCAGACGATAGCAAAAAAGACAATCACACAGCAGCAGCAGATGAGCGGGGGCCTCGCGGTAGGCCTGGCGGACTCGGGTATACGCTCATATTCATTTCTCGGATCAGTCTCGCCTTGGGAAAAGGCGGACAGGATGCCGAAGGATCTCCTTTCTCCTCCTGGTTGCACGACGAGTAATAATGAGCTCCTTTGGAGGGAGAGACAAGCAACGCAACACCGGGGAGCGTCGCAGGTGAGACAACGTACTCTCCATCAATCAGCGCCAGCCCAACGCTAATCCACGAGGGCGGTGGGGTCCGCTGTCGCGACAGCACATATTCATCTGTTCCTCCGCTTTTTATCCCCGTCCGAGAATGCCTCGCGGGGCATACCTGGAGCTGGTGTTACCCAAGGAGCTGTTTTGTTGTCGATTCCACTTTCCGGCTCCTTATAATAGAGCCACCCCGAATACTGGACAGCGATGTGTTCCGGAAAGTTGTGAGTGGAAAGTTCCAGGGACAACGGTGACATGCTGATAATTACTCGAGGGAGAGATTAGGGAATCCTCGAATCATTCTCATGGTGCTCGCACTGATTTCCCCGAAGGCAAGGAGCGTCGACCAACGGACCCACGAACATCACCGACTGGAGGGACACGGGGAGGAAGGAAAAAGAGAGAGGACGAGATGAAGGCTCGGGGTATTGTTTATTGCCGGAACGCACCAGACTCGCCCTCACCAAGCGCGCCCGCTCTGAGTCCAGCAGACAACGGACTAATTAGCCGCTCCAGTGAATGATTGGCACCACTGGCCGAACACCGAGTCACAAACAGTGCGAGAACTACGAGCTCAAAGGGGAGAGACTGAGGAGGGAATGCGGCGCAGAGGAGGAACGAAGAAGGCGACCGATGGGTATTGAAGTTCGAACTGGAGTCCCAAGACTTAAGCCTTCAGGAATAATACTCCGGTCATCGGAGATGATGAGGCCGCTGACCACGCAATATCGAGAGCAGTAAAGCCGCTCCGGACCGAGGGCTCCAAAGTTTCGGCAGCGTGGGCGTCTGTTTGTCAGATTTGGACAAGAAGAGGGTTCTCACTCGATTTTATGGCGAGCTCGCACACCGAATTATCGTCAGATTTGAGGCTCGGTCCGCCGAGCTTTCTCCTTTCCGTAAGAAATAATCGCCGCTGACAGAAATCAGAAGAGGGCAAGAAGTGGATGAAAGGAAAAGGGGGGAACTGCGAAAAGAAACCCGGGAAAAGAGGGAAGGAATGGACGCGAGCAAACGAGAGCGACGAGTGTTCTGTTAGCAGGGCTCGTAAAGTAGCTTTATTATCCTCCGTTCCATTTTATATAGATGAAACAATGTGCCTGCCGCTTGGCTCCGCTCGCCTTTCCTCGGCCATGAGTGTCTGCGAGCGAGCGAGCAGGAAAGAGAAGGAGAAATAGGGAGAGGAAGACCACTCCTTTGGTTTCCTACTAACCCTCCGTTGGCTGCGGCGCTTATTATAGGCGGCAAGGATTATTTTCTCGTAAAGACCGACGGCACACAAGCAGTTGAGAGAGAGGCGACCAACGATCCGAATAAGGCGGAATGGAAAATTGCCTCCTCTCACTGTGACTCTCTCCTCTTTCTCATGCCGAGTTCTTCTTTCCAGCTTGCGTCACCACCTGCAATAGCACGGCACCACACCCAGCCGAAACGTCATGAACATTCCTGCCGGAATGTTGGATCGCAAGAATATTTTCCAAGCAAGAACGATCACTCGGCGCAAGAAGACTTCCAGATCTGCGGATTCCCTCTCAAGAACGCTATGTCCCCTGAGTAGATTACAGAGGTGAGATAGCCGATCGAGGCGTTCGATACGGAGAGCACTCTGTTTCTCTCGATCACGTTCTCCGCCTTAGCCAGAACCAGATGGCGGTGATTCTGGCGACGCCGAAGTCGGCACTCCACTTCGGGCTCCAGTCGTGTCGCAATAAGCGATACGCTTGGCCGAGGGGATTGATCAGATCCATACCCCTCGCCGCAAAACCTCATCTGCCGACAGAACATTTGGAAGTTTGTCATCATTGAGCACGAGGAGCGCCCAACTAGGAGCCGCTGACCTGCGGTCGACGTCTTGGAGTTCTAGGCTGTCCGCGGAGATGTGGAATCAGCGCTAGAGGTCTCCTCATTTGGAGCACAGACCCCATGTTCTCTAGGCCTCATGACCCGTTCCATAAAATAACATCAGGTTCCGACGAGAGTTCTGCAAGCCGGATTGCGATCGCGGCACCCAAACATGTCGACATTCGGCCGATGATCGGCTGGATGGATGAATTCCAATTTCCCGGAACGTCCCCGACCCTACATCGGAGTCTCATTTTCCCCGCTCTCCTGTTCCTCATTGTCATTCTACTTCGGGCGAGCGAGAAGGCAGATTTCCGGGAGGTCCCCGGGGACAGGTCGTCGCCGCCGCCGTCGTCGCAGTAGTATATGAGAAGATCATTTGACTTGGCGGCGGCGGCGGCGGCAAAATACTTCCAATGACGGACTCGCCGACTGCTGTTGGAGAAGGAGTCGAGAAGAGCTTCTGTCGTCCGGCCTCTTGGGAAATCACCCGCGTGTCGAGTGTCCTCTTCCCGAGTCGGGAATTGCTGCTTTCGGAGTGGCTCCTCTTTCCCTTTATCATCTTCTTTTCCTCGGCTCCGTTGCCTGCAGAGCGGCGGACGGACGGCCGGCCGCTCGGTCGATCTGTTCCTCCTTTCCGCCCCCTTCGCTCGGTGTGTACTATCCTTTTTCTTGGACTCCTGATTTTGCTTTCCGATGTTTACTCTGATCACTGAATCTCTTCGAGAAGCAACTCGGTCGGAAATCTCTCTCTGCCGGGAAACGCTTTACCGGCAGCAGGCGACCCTTCGGAAAAGAGCCGGTGACGAGAAGATTCCTGATCAAGCCGGCTGCTTCATCAAACAACAAATACGGAATTTTCGTGTCTGCAGCGATCGATGTTCGATGAAAACAGGTCGACGGCAGATGCTCCCGGGCTAGTTCCCCACTCAGTATGTCGCCGCGATCGGGAAAAGGTCAAGCTCATCCGAGACTCGAACTTGGAAATGTTTTTTTCCGCCAGGTATTGTCCGGTGTCTCGAGTTCGATGTCTCTCACTCACTTCCTTGATTGGAATCGGATCCAAGAGTGTGACTCACGGCTTCGACCAGCAGCCGCCGGTGGTCCGATATGTTGCCGGTGGTCCGCCGGTCTTCGCCGCTGTGGGTGCAGCATTAGGGCCGCAGCTACCGATCGCACAATGCAGGTTTTGGTGGGGTCCCGTAATAGAGAAATATGTCTCGCCCATTTATTTATTGGTTCCGAGGTTTACCTCGCGAATCGTTGCAGTCGAGACAGACCATATTATTTGTTCATCGTCTCGGCTCTCCTAGATCCCCCGTTCTCGCGGTCAGATTCCCTACAAGTCTCCCCTGGAGGGGGAGGATTGGCGTGAAATCCGAGCATGGATTTCTTCCTGTTTCCTCCTCTCCTTGTCTCGTCCTAGACCTCGGCATGCGCCTCATCTCGATCCCGTCTGTTTTCGTTCAATCCCGGAGCCGGTAGCTCCTTCGAGAGGAAGAAACAAGGACAGGGAAGCGGCTGGGCTAGCCCTACTATGAGCCTGATGGATAGACGATGCCCGAGCTAATTGCGTTACGGCCACCGGAAAACCTCTGGATATCCTACGCAGGACGCTGACCGGGACCGCCGAGGAGTCAGTCAGTGGCCTCCCTCTCCCTCGTACGCGCCTACTCGGCAATTTTATCTCTCACTGGCTCGCGTTGTACAAATACCGGGATTAGGCGGCTTCTATCGCGTGTTGCGCACGTCGAGATTTCCTCGGGAGCTAGACCTGCCGATTAATCATATCGGTCGATCGCGAAACCCCGATTCCTCCGTTTCTAATCGCCGTCGAGCCATCAGAACGCAGCCCCTCTTCGGGGGAAAATACCCGAGATCCCTAGATAATGAGGTCCTATGCCTACGGAGGACTTCCTTGAATGTCGCACTGCAGTCATCCCTCGTTGGATTCCTATCCAAGCGTTGAAGCGTACTCGAGGAAAAGAGGTGTCGGCCTGGCGGTGGCTTGAGCTGTTTCGACTGGGACGGCATGGAACCGACTTTGTTTGAGTATGTCCCGGAAAGAAGGGAGAAGCCCGTCGTTCCCAAAGAAGAGGAATCCCACAGGGTTGGTAGCTAGTTGTCCGTGCGTCGGCCTGATCGTTCCGGCGTCCATCCGCAAGAGCAGCTATTGGAAATTCCTGAGTTCTTGCGATGCACCTTGAGGAATGCTTGTGGCCAACTTTGGCCAACGTGGTCGAGCAAGATTAATGTTCGTTGGTCATCCTGTTGCTGCATCCGTGTCACGTATTGTTCACGCATCCGCCTTGACGTTTCATCATCATTGCCAGTCCTGCTACTTTTCCTCCCGCAGTTCGATGGACGTCCTGCCGGTCCGCGTCGATTCTGGACGCATGTCAAGAGTCACGCGACATGTATGTCGCAACCGAAAGCCCTCTTTCAGCGAATCTATTAAATGCCAACCGTCGGTCGGTGGTCGTCAGATCTTTTGGCGTTTAAGAGTAAATTGCCCGGAATGCTTTCGAAGCGTTCGTTTCTCTCACAAAGTCCCGCTGGCTGGCTGGGTGGGCAGTCGGAGGGGGGGGGGAGGGCGACAGCGAGCGGTCGGGTCTGGCTTCTGCTCCGCTGCTGCTCTGTTTCTCCCGACCGGGCGGTGCGCGCTTACTCGGTTGGCTGCCTGCTCCTCCGCTATGATTCCGCTTCTAGAGCGGACAATGGGCTCTCTGCTGTGTCAGTTCAGGCGTTCGAAACTTTCTAATGTCATGCACTTTATGTCGTGGTGGCCTATCAGACAGAAAACGAGCGAGAACGGATGGGAGCGCGGAGCTTGGGAGCGGAATGAAGACATCGACGGAACAGAGATGGTCCGGAGATGCTGTAGGTTGAAGCATGAAACGATTAGTGGGTCGTCAGCTCCTCTGATGGACGTCCAGATCTGGGACACGGAAGACACGTATGGGGAGCTTTTGACGTTCATCCCAATCGGAGAGCACCAGAGGATCCGATCGGATTCGAAGCTGGTGGTGAGATCTTGGTATTGACTTCTGTTCGCCGTAGAAATCTGATTCGTTCCCCAGAGCCCCTCGGGTTCCTTCCTATGGTTCCCGTGAGGGCTCCCAGCGCAGTCAACACTCGTAGCAACACTCGGACCGAGAGCTAATTGCGTGATAGTACATGAATGGATGGACAGATATCATCGCAGTCTGTTGCAGGGATTCGCACATCCGAGAGCTTTATTTAGCGAACGTGTTCGGGGGGCGAATCACTGCATCAGAGAAAGAGACAAATGATAGAGAGCGACCCGTCGAGCCGATAGTAGGAACCGAGGAAGACTCGCTGAGGCCCGGCTCGTGGGGGCGTATGGGTTGCTGGACTCGAGCAGAGGGAGGCGTGAATGTGATCTTGCCAATAATTACTCGTATTGGACTTCGTTGACCAGCTGGCTTCGCGCTACCCTTTCGTTCTGTTCTTCAGCTACCGTTCATGCGCCCCCCCCCCTGTCCTTCACTCGCACGGCATCGTCTACTTTCCATGGAGAAGGGGGTACGAACGGATACATCTGTGTGCGTGTGTATGTGCAGATGAAAAGGATGGAGAAGGATGCTACAGCAGGCGGCGGACTGCAGATCGGCCGGCCGGCCGGGTGGGCGAGCTGGCGGCCAGCAAACGAAAGCGACTACCGATATCATCGATTCAAGTGGGAGCTGCCCCGACTACTGCGTTGCCGCCTCCGTCGCTCCCGCTCGCTGCTCTACCTCGGCCTGACCCGGACTTCCTGCTCTCTACCGTATCCGATCCGCCAATGAGCATAAATCTCGTCACCTACGACGATCTCCCCGTTCGACTGGATCTCTATCTGACGCCGTCGATTGAGACCTTCTACGCGATTCGCCTCCCGCTTCTGTTGCACGCAGCCCCCGAGCGACGGTCGAAGGTTCACCGTCTTCGGAGCGCCCGCTACTCACTCGGTGATCGTGTACGTGAGTCTGCGTTCGAGACTCATTCTAGCTGGAGATATCGAGCTGATTTCTGCGCCGGGAACCCTGTAGTTCGATCAGTGGAACCGTTTCGTTGATTATGCTCTCGTGCCGCAAAACTGCTGGGATAAATCGCGTCAGAGCTCCCGTATACCTTCAGACCCACAGCTCACAGCTGGTCTCGACTCCCGACGCTTACGCAGTGTTCTCCCCCTTCCGTCTCAGATTGGGTCATTGAAAGCGATTTGGAGCAAGTACGTCCATCCGACTCCGCCATGGCCGAGCAAAAGGATGCCGCCGCTCCGTTCAAAAGGCAAAAGAGAAAGCGCCCAACTGAAAGGGGAAATGGGAGAAAAGTAGGCCAAACGTCAGGATTACTCGGTGATGAACCATTGCGACGCCGAAAGCGTGATGACGACCGCAACCCGAGATGTGGCAGGCGCAGCCATCAAATCTCGGGTGGCGGGAGGGGGGAAGGGAATTCTTCGTGTATCTGGAGGAACTCGTCTCTAGAATGATGACAGCTCGCGGATTGATAACTCCCTCTTGTTCTCGGCGTCGCATTCCCTGTCAGACTCGTTCTCGAACCTTCATAATTGGGGAGAGACACGTCTAGTGATACTTTCGCGAAGGCTTGGGTAGTCGTCTTCCGGGAAGTTCTCGACGCGAGCGCAGACTCCCCCCTTCGGCTGATGAATGCTCACGTCTGCGGGCAGACTGCTGTTCCGATGCCGACGTGACGGTTCCGGAGATGATGCGTGCATCATGCGTCGTTTTTCAAAATCAAGGAATATACTTCATCATTATGTCGTTATCGAACGCAGCCATCCATACACCGAAAAGGGGAGCTCCGCGAAAGAACTTCTCCTCGCGGAACACGAGTAAAAAATTGAAGAAGGTAGAGAGGAAAATTCACGATTTGCATGGACGCGACCCCAGAGCGCGGATGGGGTAACAAGAACTCTGATCCGAATGACGAGACTTCACGCGTCGGGTGAGAACCTTTCTTTCCCTTCCCCCCACACCCCCAACGATGCTAGAGTATACGGTGTCGCGGAAAGCCGATCGGCAAGTAATTTTTCCCATCGTGAGGGAAATTCTGTTCCCGCCTGCTCCTGGCAGCTTTTTCCCGCAGTGACTCGGAGCCACGCAGGGAAGGGTCACGGAGGAGCGGGGAGGTGGTTCTTAGAAGCCAGGACCTTCCACGGGAATCCGGGCCCGTAAAGGAGTTCACGGGTGAACGGGTAGAGGGAGGAAAGTATTCAGAATCCACTGAAGCAGTCGGGGCCTGGAGGGAGGAGATGCGAGGGTCACGACTGTGACTTCTCGTTCCCGCGGAGCCTTCTTCAGTTATACGTAGTACGACTACCGGCAATCAACGTCGATGAAAGCGTGATAAACGGAAGCTTAGAGGGTTCGGAGCGATAGCTCGTCGCTGTTCGGCAATAGGAAGTGCGAGAACAGAGCGTCCTCGGTCTTGTGGGGGTTGTAGTCGTAGCGAGCAGAGCACTCGCGAGAAAACGAGGAAGAAAACATTATCATAATGAAAAGGCGATCTATTTCTTATGGAAATCACGACCGGCTGAAAGCTAATTCCGAAAGCTGCTGAGTCGTCGGCGTTGTTGTTGCCGCCGTTGTCGTCGCTAGTCCCCTCCCCGGCCGTTTGCTGATGTGCCGCTTCACTCGTTCTATCCTATTTCACTCCTTTTTACTTTTCCTCTTCCCCTTTCTCTACGCTTTCCCTGCGGAGCTTTATCTCCGGTTCGGCTATCTTAGCAGCCTTACTCATCGCACCCTTCCTAGAAGAACACTTTACTTGAGCTGTCTCCGAACGCTTTCCCGGGCTCGATCTCTTCTCTCGTTTTTTTCTTTCCCGTTGTTTTATCTCCTCGGTGCCTGGGTCGTCGAATACGGCCGAGGACAGCCGTGTCGACAGCCTGATCGCCGGTTCGTTTCGCTGAATACTGATAGTATAGCGTCATCCGGTATCGTGGACCACGTGCTCGGAAGTGCCGCTCAACTTATCTGGAAATATCATCGGGGGAAAATCCGACGTTCCCGGTCGGTAGTCACTCCGGATGGTCGGGATCAGTATGGAGCGGGTAATTCGGCACCGATCAAGGGCGCTCATTGTGAGCGGTCTGGCTTGACCCAATCTGGCGGAGTCGAAGTTCGCTTAGGACGGCGATCTAATTAATTGTTGCCCCACCACTTGACTAGGAAATCGTTTGGAGCTGTTTTGACAGATTTCGAATCTAGTCAGCCTTAATTAGCCTTCGTGGACGATGGGGAGCTCTATCGATATTGAACTTCGGGGCAGCAATTTCCGGCGAGCATTCAACGTGGACGGCAACAGCGTAAGGATTGAATGATCTTTCGCAAGTTCCGGAAATGGCTGAGTCAGTCCGCGAATATATCCGCGCTTTGCTCGTATGCGAAAGCTCCTCTGGAGCCGTTGGCCGCCATGTGGAAAGATCCGACACACTCGGAAGTGCGGAATTCTAGATCCAGTGACTTGAGGTCCCACAGGTAGGACGAGAGCTGTGGAACGAGCCCAGGGATGGAGAGTTCCGCCAGCCGGGCGAATGTGGAACGACAGAACCCGTTCCGACAACTGGCCGGGTCGGGAATCCTAGCGAGAGACTTCCAAAGTTGAGGCCCGCCGCCAGTTCCTCGGCATTACCATAATGATTCGTGTTGTTCTCTTGCGCAAGAGAGGAAGAATTTTGCGCAATATTGGTTTCCAAGCAAACCGGCCAAGGTCCACAAAGCTGCCGACCGATGCGGTACCTCCGCAAACCGGCTGCGCAGACTTCGCAAACTCACCAGACGTGGCGAACCGGTGCGGCAAGCTTTGACAGACCAGCGAACAGAACGAAGTCTTGTTGCTTATGTTCGACCAAGAAGCCCGGCCGAACACGGAACAAATAATCCGTTGCCCCTCGAAGTCCGCTGCGGCGGCGGAGTAATCTGCCAATTACAGCAAGATAATCTTTTTGGACAACCCAACTCCGTTAGTGACCTTTCCAGGTAAGCTCGTATGATTGGACGCTTTCTCCCTGCCAGTGACTGTACGTTTTCGAGAGTTCCGTTCCTGTCCACTACTTGTGCATCAATGTGAGCATGAGGGCCCTCGGTTGGCGTCTGCGAATTCTCTCGTGGGGACTCAGAAGGTCGCTTCTTGACGACTGGAACTGTCCGCGGTCAAACAGCTCGCGAGGCTCCCGCCCGTCACGAGGGTGGAGACGGATGTTCATGAGACTCAAAAATAATTAAATGAATAACTATTTAGTGGGTCTTGTGCCTCGATGAGCGAGTCATGTTTTGTATTCCGAAGCTCACTCGCTCGCCGCGATATAACTCATTCTACTTGTGTTCCATGCTTGACGTAATGTGTAGGAGGAAGGGGGAGAGGGGGAGGACCGCCTTTACGGCCAGAGTGGCCGAATGATGCCCATGATGACGCAAACGCCTCGCTCGTGAGGCTCCAGAGAAGGGGGGGGGAAATACCCGGTGACTCGACCGGGGAATCCTCCATTCCATCTCTCGCGGGAGAATCCGGTTCTCGGGCGATCGTTGCATTGAATTCGCTGAATCATCAAGAGCTCATATCCGTTCGTAGCGCCATGATCTCTGGAAGGGACGATCTGACCGAGCGACGAAATCGCTCCGCGGACAATATCTTCTCAACACTTCAGGAAGTAGATCGGCCTGTTGCGTATGCGGTACAAGCTCGAACTCAGGCTTCCCTTCTGCTCGCAACTCGAAAGCGTGCTTGGTCGGTCAGCTGGTGAGCGGAGAATAAAGCGAGCGGGTGAGATCCGGTGAAGCTTTGCGTCTTCCTCATTAGAGGTCTTCCACCCTCTTAATCAAGTCATCAAGGCTGAGAAACAGCGAGAGAGAGGGCCAGAGTTAGGCGAGCCGGGAACAGCTTTGGAAGATTGTGGGAGTCTGTGGGATATAGTGTCCTCAGCCAGGAAAACGAAGTGAAGCCGAGCAAGAGGTGGCTGCTAGTTTGCCGCCGGTCTCTCTTCAACGTGCCTCTTGTGTCTCATCTGCGCCAGCCAGACGAAGGCTTAGCTCAGAATTTGATGCATGCTTGGACAATCTCAGCTAGCCTCTCCCAAACTTTTAACGAACCCCGCATCGCGGCTTTGGGCTCTGAGCGACAGCACGACCTTTCTCGGACGAAACTGTTTCCCCAAGTCGCGTTGCCGACTGTGCTGCAGAAAAGGCGCGCTAGAGGCCGGATAGAAGTAGCCAAGGGAGCATAGGGCTCCAATGCGGAATCAATCCTCTACGGAATATAAGGGAAGATGAGCGCGCAATCGGCGAATTATTATAGATCGAATTCCTCGAGGAGGATTGTGGAGAAATGCGGCACCTTCCGGAATCGCCGAAGTTTCCTCTCGCGTAAAGAGCCGGAGAGAGAGGCTGCAACAAGGCAATGCATGAATTCTGCAATTAGGCAACCCTAGAGAATTTGTCAAACGATATTCCGGAAATGTCCAAAAAAACATGATTCAGAACATGCATTCTCCCCAATGAATTATTGTGGATTGTCGGAATGAATTGCGAGCTAGATGCATAGGACTCGCATGACGGACTTTCGAAAAGTATACCCGGCCTTCACTACGGCGGCGCCTTGTGGCCTGGGACTGGAATAGCTGAGTTTTCGAGCGACCGTCGGTCACGAAGTGAAAGAAGGAATGATAAGGGAGCGCTTCCAGCCGGCCGCTACAGTGGGACATTATTAAAGACGTCAGACGGAAAGCGCGGAATGTAGTCGGTGGGAGCCAAACTTCTTAAATGGTGCTCTAATGGACGGCGGAAGGGAAGTCATAAATTGTGTACGGATATGAAAACAAAATTTCCACAGGGATACGATCGTGCGATCCTTCTCCCGCATCATTTTTTCGCATAGTCGAGTATATGGCGACTATTCCAGCTACGACCCTGGGTTTGGGAGGCATCTATTTTCCGGAGCACGGAGAAGCCTCAAATGTGGTCGGAATTCGACGTCGTACGGCCGTTACAACAATTTCAAGCTGGCACTCCAGTGACTCAAGGTGGCAATTTCCGCCGAAGTGTTTGGGGGTGACGAAACATCAATTTCGTCTGTCTTGTTCATCTCGTACTCTTTTTCTGAACGAACAATTTTCATAGAACAACGGACTCGCTGTGTCATAGTTTCTGTTCTCCTGTTTGCACTTTGTTAGTTCGCGCGCTTCTCAGCTCGCACTTGGAGCCGCGGGACGCAATCGTCAACTTGGAGGAGCTGTCAGAATCAGGATAAGCTTATCCAAACCCTCGTGTGACAGATCAATTGAGCTAGCATCCGTTGCCGGGAAGCTGGAATGCTGAAGGTCAACACGTGATTTCGATGTTTCACGCTTTGCCAGCTGGAAGGAGGAATCGAGGATATTTGCACAGAAGGATTTCGCGCGAGTGTTGGACAGCATGCTGTATTTGTTTCACACCGTCCTGCAGCTGTTCATCGGCAGCTGATCGAAATTTCGGCGACCGTGCTCATTACGATATCAGCGCGGTCGTTCAATGCTTGTGAAGAAATGTTATGGAGCCTTAAGGTAGGAGAATTACGCTGCCTATCGGAGACGAGGCACTCGAGGGATTACGACTATTGATCGCTCGACGAATCTCCCAGCAGTGTCGGAATTCCATTCTCCGAGACATACAAGTTAGCAGATTTGTGTAAGATACGAAATCACCGAAAGGGTACAGGGCGACTGCAGCGACCCCGCGAGTCGGGGCGATCTTCACAAAGTCCCTTGAAAATTCTAGTTGCGAACACATGAGCGTGGACCGATTCGACGGGATTGAGGGGACTCACGTCAGACCTTTGCGAGGGCTGAACGCACCCCTGAGGAGATCTCGATAGAGCGAACTTTCGGTCGACGTTTTCGTCCTGGGGTCTGTGCCATGCGTGAGTATTCAAACGCAGAGCCTGAGGATGAGTCCTGCCGCGAGAGGGAAGTTCGATCCACGCAGCATCCAGGCTTGTGGGAATAGTTGCGATAATGATGGAGTACCAGGAGCATAAGGAGCTTTCGAATCAATTCACTGCAAGCGCACCATAGAATTATAGGTCGCTATAGAATTGCAGTACATATTCCCGGCGAAAAATGATCCTCCAAGATCTGTGGTAAATTTCTTCCTGGGGACATTCGAGCAAAGAACTTCATTCCTGAAGATTGCTCGAGCCCGCTGAGGCTCTCCGAATTTCCACTCACGGGGATGCGACGCAAACGCTGATGGCTGAGTGCGCTACACATTTTCGGCCGGAATCGAGGAGCCAGCCGGAACTGTGAGCTGACTATTTCTGCTCATGAGTCATGACATGACCATTCGAAGTCGGTACTTCAATCGTTCATGTTGGAAATCTACCGCTGGAAATCCGTGACCGACGAGATCTAGCAAACGAGCCATCTACATTGAAAGTGAGCGTCCTCTGGAGGCATTTCATGAATCTCGGCGCGAAATCATCAACTCGACCCCTTCTGAGGGCCTCGTCGTAATGGCGGAATAAACAAATTAGCCTCAAACGGACAGCTGATTGGAACGAAGCGAAGGGTGTTTTTTTTCTATCCAACAGCTCAGCGGCCGCGCCCCGCTGTGAACGACAAAATTGTCGGTCGACGAGACGGAAAACAAGTTGAGAAAGGAGTAATGCGTCGAAGGAGCGAGGATGACGGTGTTGATTTTTGCACCGACTTCTATGAAAATTGGATTACAACACCCTCGAAGCGAGGAGCGCCCCGGTTCGCCCCAACGCTTGGAGGGGCCATTGGGGCGGCTGCTTCAATCTCCGACTGCCGAATGGGATAAGATTCGCGAACAGGGCGGTTAACACTTTCACCTCCCGGGATTCCCCACTTGCAGAGGGCTGCGTCGTTGCCGGAGCTGATTTTGATTTTACTTACCAGGTCCCCTCTCGCCGTGTCCCCGTCCGCCTGTTGTCACAGCGCGATGACGAGGCCTAGCTCTATTTGTTTATGCAGTAGAAGGGGGGGAACTCGCTCCGCGGTCTCGTTCAACATTGAATGTTGAAAATCCTTTGACCGATGGAGCAAGTGGCGGGCATGGCAGTCGGCGACAGACACAAAACAGAGTGTCCACGTTTCTTCCCTCCCCCCATCCCGCGAAACGCTATCCCGCCTTCACCGAGGCCACTCTCGGTCGTCTCTAATCGCGTCTGTGGACGAGTCTGTAAACGCGAACATCATTAATCAGAAAATACTCCTTCCGAGCCCAAGCCGCCTACAGACGTCTCTAGTGGTGGTAGCGCTCGCCTGTCTGAGTCAGTCCAACCATCTACTTCTCCTTTCTCGCGTCTGCCGCAACGTCGGCATCCATGTCCGAAGAGTCTCTCTGTCAGCGGCCGTATAGTACTGGATGCGAGAGATATCTATATATATAAAAACGTATGTCTGTTTGTCTGTTTGTTTGTCTGTCTGTTTGTCTGGTGTCACCTATAGACTTGAAAACGGCTGAACCGATCGTCGTGAAAATTTAGGAGCGTGTTCTGGGCGATCCCCCGGTGGTTATAGGGGAGTCAGTTCTTCGATGCGATGAGTCCTTCTACCTTAAAAAAATTATTTGAGTGCTCCACCCACGAAAATCCGAAAACTCGGAAAAAAAATGAAAAATCCGAAATTCGCATAATTCACAAACGCCTGAACCGATCGCTGCAAAAATTCAGGGGTGGGTCCTCGGGAGTTGTAGAAAAGCGATGAGGGGGTCGTCGTGCCCGTATGATGAGGGTGAGCTCTTTGCCCCTTGGAAATTGAGTACCGGGTCCCTCACCGGAAATCGTTCGGCGGGAGTTTCCAGAGTTCTCCAGAATTTTCGTGATTTCTTCACATAATCTATAAATCTGTCTGTATGTCCCCTTTAGACTCTAAAACAGCTGAACCGATCGTCGTGAAAATTTAGGAGCGTGTTCTGGGGGAACCAGCGGTGATTATAGGGGAGTCTGTTCCCCGATGCGATGAGTCCTTCTACCATAAAAAAATTATTTGAGTGGTCCTCTTG
>NW_003805505.1:85761-110403 GCF_000255335.2 Galendromus occidentalis
GGGAAAGCGGGGAAACGGGAAAGTGGTGGAACGGGAAAGCGGGGACACGGGGAAGTGGGGAGACGGGAAGTAGGGAAGCGGCGAAGTGGGGTAACGGGGAAGTGGGGAAACGGGGAAGTGGGGAGCAGGGAGGCGCACCCAGAGCACGCGCGATCAAAGCGAGCGCACCCGGAGCCAGCGCATACGGAGCCAGCGCATACGGAGCCAGCGCATCCGGAGCCAGCGCACTCGGAGCCAGCGCACTCGGCGTTAGCGCACTCGGAGCCAGCGCACTCGGAGCTAGCGCATGTGTAGTGAGTCTAGCGATACCGAGTCGCCGCGAAGCGGCGACCGGGAGCGCTAGTCCTCTATATTGAAGACTCGTTCCTTAACGTCGTGACTCAATAAATTCGGTCTCTTCGAACTCTCTATTGACATTTTGATTCTCTCTCCTCTCTCATTTTACGCGCGGCAATTCTTGAATAATTGGACCCTCACATTCGGCCATTGACGCATCGGGCTGTCCTCAGCCTATTAACATAACATTTACAATAAGTTTTTAACAATTCCTCGCACTTTCGTTCCTCCTCGGATCCTAGTATCGACTCGGCGGCTTCCGTTGTCGCCTTGGGTATCTCCTCGGCGGTGTCGCTTCTGCGGGTTCGTCGTCCGCGGCCTCTGCTGGATCGTCTCGAGTCTCTACGTTCTCCTCCGGGGTGTTCGCCTCCGGCACGATGAAAGCCTCGTCCAGGCTGACCTTCGGTGTTCTTTCCCCTGCCGTGTTGAACGTCCCTTCAAGCAAACTCGCCAATTGAGTGTCGGTTTCACTTGACTGTTGCTCCTTCTCTCCTGAACCTGGTCGCGGTGACTCCTCCGAACTCTCGCTGATTTCCATACGGCTTTCCCCGGATGAATCATGCTTCGTCGACTCTCGATAGCTGGCGGATCCGTTCTTCCTGCTCTGCTCGGCAACGGGAACTCGATCCTCCGTTTCCATCTCGGCCTCATCTGGAACAATCTGATCTCCAACTTCGCATGCGATCTTAAACAACTTCAACTGTGAACAATGGGCAGTGGTGACATGCGGTCTATCGGCTAACTGGGTTATCCGATATGTGTCATTGGGCAAGACTTGGCTTATTATCATTGGGCCTCGATACTTCGGCTGTAATTTCGTATATTCTCCCGTAGCCACTGGGAGCCTTCGAACGACGACGATGTCACCTACTGAATATCTGATTCTGTGCGGCCTTCGATGCCTGTCGTACTGAGTCTTGTAATCTTCCTGCGCTTTCTGGATCGCCGACTGCACTTCCTCGCGTATTCCTGCGAAGTTCTCGGAAAAAATTTCCTGCAGTTTCGTAGGTCCGCCATCCAGCGCCCATGTTCCTCTCGCTGCGTCGGTCCGACCGACAGTCGATCACCTTGTGTCCTTCCTCGCCGCAACGATAGCACGCCAACCGCCGCTGGCTGCCCTGCGCCTGGTTATCCGTTCTTCCAGAGTCGAATCGATGCCCGTTCCGCATTTTGTTGAACGACATCGTATCAGCTATATCTCGCACCAACGCTGACACATCCGCGTGTGCCCTTCCTCGGATTTCATGTATCAGAAATGAGTATTCCGGCGACAGCCCTCGAAGGATATGATCCTTTATCCCGTCCGCTTCTAATTTAAGCTCAAGTGCCAGATTCTCGACCTTCCGCGCGAAGATCTCTAGACTCTCGTTTCTTCCTTGTCTGCATCTGAACAACTCATCCATGATCAACGCCTGCGTTCTCTTCGGGATGTAGGCTTCTCGAAACTTCGCCTCGAACCTCTCGAACGGCAACGTCGCCGCGTGGTTGCGATGCCAAACTTTCGCCGGACCTCCCATCTTCGTGAACAGAACGCTCTGGGTGAACTCGTCTGTCCAATGACCAACCTGTCTCGCCAATTTCACCTGTTTCAGCCATTCGTCAGCCACTAACCCAGAGTCACCGTCGAAGCGCTCGACCGCCTTTGAAGTGTCGACAGATCGCTCCACTAACCTCAGCGATTCCTTGCTCTCGCCGGCTGCATCCGCCGACTGGTTGTTTCCTTCCCTGATCGCATCGGCGATCATCTTCGCGAACTCGGCCATTGCCCTCGAATCCATGATGTATCACTCTGCGACTCGCTCGTCCTCACGGATCCGACTTCTCCAATTTTGCGTCTCTCGGCTCGACCTTCCTCCTCAGGTCCACACAGTCTTCGCTTATTCGCACTGGAATCTCTCGGTACCCCACTTCTGAACTTGTCAGCGGCCGTATAGTACTGGATACGAGAGATATCCTCTATATTGAAGACTCGTTCCTTAACGTCGTGACTCAATAAATTCGGTCTCTTCGAACTCTCTATTGACATTTTGATTCTCTCTCCTCTCTCATTTTACGCGCGGCAATTCTTGAATAATTGGACCCTCACATCTCGGACCTTGAAATGTTTCTAGTGGAGATAAAACAGTCCTCAGAAGCTCAACACGTGACCTTGGCAGCTCAAAAGCATAGATCCGGAGCCCTCGAGGGGTATTGAAAGGGTCAAGATGATTTCCCGGGAGGCAGGCGGCTTCTCCGAATGCTCGTCGGTTTGCTTTTGCTTGTAAAAAAAAAAGTCTGAAATCATTCCATTTCACGGGAAAAAAGGAGTCGAGAATCATTCCAGGAAAACCTCAGCGTCGGTGTGAAGTTTTAATCGCTCCGGGTGCTCCACGAAGCTGCCCCTCACATCCCTCGTTCGACACAACCGAAAAACCGCGGCGGAGTCTCCCTACTCTCGACCGAGGGACTTTGAGTCCGAGCGGTACGGAAAAAGTGACCGAGTCCGCGTCGGTGCTGAATGTCGAAGTTCCCTCGCGACCGAGATAGCGACTGCTGACTTCTTCGTTCATCCCCCGGAGGACGCGCGGAGATTGCACTTAAGCACGCTTGGCCCGAGCCCAGATTTTCATATTGCGACTTTCGGTAGCGGAAATTATTCCCGGATTGAGCGCGGCGCAGAAGCTTTCAATCTTAGATATCTTGCGTCTTCCGAAATTCCGACTTTTTCCCGCAAGATCTCAAGTCTCTTTCATCCGTTGCTCCCTCTCTCTGTTAGCGAGATAGACGCCCACGTCCCGGAATTCAGAGCTGGATTGTTCCCCAGGGCGGTCCTCTCACTTAGTTCCCCGGGTATCCCGCAATCCCCGCCCTCCGGTCGCCGTACACTGCCTCTCGAGCCCTCCTGGACGTTTCCCGCAAACGTTATCCTGGAATCCGCATGACTCTGACAATTGAGATTCGAGCACTCTGCTCCTCTGCGAAAAGACTCCGGACGAGGCTACCGCATCGGTGTTCTCGGCGACTACGAGACGGAGTGTCTCCGCTCCGTGAATTGGTCCGGTTCCTTTGTAGCTTTGCAGTGGGGACTCACTACCACCTGGAGCATCAGAGACCGACTTGAGTACGAATGATTGTGATCGTTCATCTCTCTCACGAGGCGGAGGGTCTCGGTCGCGGGTTATGTCAAGAGAGGAATTTGGCTTTCAAATGAATTCGACCTCGATGTGATGGACTTTATCCTTTGCGGAGAAGGGTTCGACGGGAAAACTGGGGGGCAGTCAACTTGTCCGCATTGAAAGGACGATCGCGGAGACGGGCGGATCGGCGACTGAACGAATCAATGGATGGAGGCAGTGATGGGTGGATGAAAAAAGCTGAGCTTTCCTCGTACTCGAGATGTAATCTGCTGGGAACCGTTGGACCCAAAAACGACAAAGAGCGTCTTAATGGACTCCTCAATTCTAAAATCGCCTGCTCCCCCCCGCCCATCCTCTTTTGCCCTCGTATACATATGTCCCCCGTGAGATGCTCGTACGATAGGCGGAACCGACGTATGTTTTCCTAAAGAACCGGGGTCACAATCTCCTGCAATCCGATTTTCCATCGAAGGGGCACTCGGAGAGTTTAAAGCTCGTCTCGATCGGAAGGCTCACTGATCACTTTCACAATTATTTCCCTCCCGACCCAGGTCGGTCTCATGCATTCTTTTGACTGGACCCGGGTCCCTGAGATTCGCAGAGGCACGCGATGTGAAATACGCATTTAGGTGCTGCAGGTGAATACCGCGGGGTCCGATCCTTTCAGTCAGCCCATGCGGGCTGTGTGGGTTGGATATCGTGTCCACCGCAATCGCGACGTGGATTCCCTGAGTTTATTTTAGTTGAGCACTTGTCGTGAGATATGCGTGATTTTACCAATTTGTTCGACCCCTTCCTCGGCCACGGATCCCTAAGAATGGACGTAGTTACGCTTTGCCAACACTTCCGCTCCCTCCGAGTCTATTTCGATCGGCGATGTCCTGTGCAACGGACTATGATTTCCCCCTTCAATCCTTCTGAACGTGGAGGGACTGTATGAGTTACAATCAGCATTGTGGCGGTCCACGCCAGATTCCTCACCCTCACCGAGAGAAATGCGTGGTTGAAGTCGTTTCTCTGCCTCGTCGCAGATTTACGCTTCCGTCTCCTACAGAGGATTCACAATGCATAGCTTCCTCAAATCCATCTGCTCATGTTCCTGCCCTTCTCGGGGCTTAACTCGATTTCAGAAGTTTTTCCCTCCTTTAAGTCTGTAGAGAACTTTGGAAACACAGGCGGGAACATCTCACTCAGACCAGAGAAGCAGTGTCGTTCAGAAAGTTTGGAGGCTGGAACCGGGGATTCCGAAGGATTTTCCTCTGTTTTTTTTCTCCCGAGAGCCGTCTGCGGAAACACGGTAGCTGAAAAAGAATCTGACCAAGAAAGATCTGGTAAGCGCGAGAACCTCTCGAGGCGTAGGTGTCGTCGCCAGTGGGGATCCACGATGTTTGGGCTCACCGTGGGAGTTTCACCGCAGGGAAACATTTCCTCGACATAATGCCTCGATATAAACGCAACATTTGCCGACTAGAAGTCGAGGCCCTTCATCGAAGACCGAATTCACTCAAATCGTTCGTCGGTTCTGCGTCCGTCTTGTTGAAATGACGTTCTCGAGCACTTATGCGCCGCGCAGAGAGAAAACCTTGAACGCATGCCATATTGTATTACGAATGTGTCCTCCGAATCCTCCTCTTACGAGACCGTAATCGGAAACCGCACGTGATCTTGCTGTGGCGTAAACAGCAAGATGTGCACTCCTTCAAGCACAGTCGCGAAGCATTCTTCCCTCTGTCGAAGGATTCCATTTCTCGATAAAGCAAGCAAATCGATTGCTCTGACAAACGGTGGTCACGTCCCCTTCGCTTTCCGTCTGAAATTCGAGCCTTATTTAAAAAACCAACGAGATAACGCAATATATCCAAGGATCATCCTGACACATTTGCGGTGCTTCTGCATGCACGGAGGCGGACGTTGCCTCCGGGACGTTCGCGGACGGCGCCGGCGTAGACGCTGACGGCACTGGCGGCGAAGACCGTTCCCGCCGGCACCGGCGGTCTGAATTGAATTTTAAGATTTCTGCGCGGGAAGGAGAAAAGTTCTCGGAAATCGTCCTCTCAGGAATTGGCTGTTGCTGAAAGCGATTCTCCTGCTGGTCCTCGGCTCGGCTCATTCTTCCTCGTTCGCCTTATTCTGCTGAATATGATTTGGACAATACCGCGGAGAGAAGTCCTCGCCAAGCGACAAAAGATACATCGAAGCTTTCCCGTGCGTTGAATGTACCGCAGACGCCACCCCGCGTGGTCAACTGCGCGAATTCCGCATTGTGAAAAATAGAGAAGAAAATCCACTGCCGCCGAAAGACTAGAGGAAATGAAGAGGAGCCCGAATATTTTCGCTGGGTTTGAAATCGCCGGTCGCAACCCGACTCTTTACCGAGGAACGGCGCGTACGAGGAAACATCCGCTTTTTCCTCGCTCATGTTTCTCTCTTCCCCCGTTGGAGTGAACAATATTTTTTCCCTGCAGAGAAACGTTGTAGGCACGAGATAAATGTAGCCCAAATATCGCGGAGCATGGAGCTTTCGGCAGATGCGTCAGCACCGACGTGACTTGCTACAGAAAGAAAAAAAATTGACTGAACCCCTTTGAGGCCTCCTGTTCGGCTCGCGGACCGGCCCTCAACAATGCGTCCGCGTTCCTTGGTTGCCCTTGAGAGCAGCGTCCTCCAGCGTTCGGGAGAAAGCGATGTTACCACTACACGGGATAGGCGAAAGAGGCTATCTTTCGTCCTTCTCCTGAGCTAACATTCTCGAAGCGTTTAACGCATCAGCCACTGATCCGCCTCGCTTGATGCCCTGGAGCTCCAGAACGGCTGGAACTGACTCGCCTCAGCAGATGCCTCTGCGTACAATGTTCCACATTCGCAGACATTGGTGAAGGGTTCGCTATGACGGTCCGTCGCGGGAATCGAGACGTCGGTACACACCTACAAACCTATGAGAATACCTCCATGAAATTATTATATTGTTACTATTCATTGAATGAGCCTCGCTTACAGTCGCTACGATGCGACGGATATTTTCCAGACCATGGGACATCGAGCGTGTTGACCCGACTCACCTAACATCTACTTCTTGTTCCCGATCCATTCTTTTCGATCAGCGTGCTCCTCTTCTCGGACGTCGGCGCCGATCCGTTTCCGAAGCTCTTTTTGAGACTTCAATTGGCTTCTTCCGCTACCGTCGCCGCCGTCGTCATTGTCGTCCTTGGAAGTGCTGACACCGACAAACAGCTTTCGAGGAAAAGAACCAAAAGACGGGGAACTTAAGAGAAGGGACAGAAAGCGCGGCGCGCAGGAGAGATATAGATAGATTGACAGAGAGGAGGGCTTTGTTGGAGCGGAAGTCACTGATCTCTATTTGTCCCCAAATGAAATAAGTGGATCAAATAAAGGATGGCAGCTCTTCGCTCCGACTGAAGGGAGAATGGCCGAGAGGAGAAAAATCGTTCTCATCCCTCATTTTTCCTTCCCGGATCGTGAGAAGAGAATCCTCTCCTCGGGAGTCTCGATCTACTCAATCTGCTCTGAGCTTTGCTCTCTCATCCGATCTGAAATGAAGTGGAAAATAATACACCCGGATTGGACTTTCGGCTGCATTTTAGCGGGGGAGCGGGCACGAGACCCTCGCCGTGTCGCATGCGCGAGGAGGGGACACCGTGAGCGGTTCGGACGCGCCCTTCTGCCGCAATCGTCGATGATCGTGCTCCCTAAGATCCTGGCCGCTATATTTCAAGTTCCGGAACGTCGCGCATCGGACGTGGGACGGCCCCGCTCAACTACTGTAGCAGCGAGAGCAGTCGTAACTCCTCGAGACCTCTCACCCCGATGCCTCCGACTCACTCAGTACAGTATTGCTGGAAGAGGAAAAAGGTCGACGGACGAAATAAAACAGAGGAGCGAGACGAGCGAAAAAGCCGGAACTGCCACTCTCAAGGTAAACAGGTGGAAGGAGATCATTAGGCGGGTTTGCCTTCACTCACGCGACTTATCTCGACTCGACCCAAGTGAGTGCGCTTGTCGGCCCGTCCGTCCGTAGCTCCGACGGTCGCTCCGTCTGTGTGAGCGACTCCGTCAGCCAGCGACTCACCGAGCTGAGAAAGCAACTCAGCGAACGGCTGTAAGCAAGCGCAAGTGGCAACGAGCGACACCGCTGAAAGAGCACAACGAGAGTCAGAGAGAACTCACACAGAGACAAAGTGAAAGCTCTTAAGAGTCAACGCCAGTTAGGCGAGGTGCCGTAGTCGTGGCAGTCGCCGAGCCTCCGGCCAAGCTCTCAGTCAGTCGAGGAGTGAGGCATTTTGAGCCTCAGTCAGTTAGTGAGCAGGGAATCTCGGTGCGGTGTCGAGTTTTCCGCTGCGAGTCGTCGCACGCAGGGCGGGATACGTGGCCAGGAGGTGAAGAAAGATGTATCCACGTCACATACCACGTCACAACCCACTCACAAGGTTTTCTCCACGGAGGTTGGGTCACCCATCGAGGTCAGGTACCCACTTTTACCGGGGACTGATTGCCCACGGGGAGTCTCGATGCTTATCGCGAACGAAGGACAAGCCATTGGACTTTATCCGGCGGCGGGAGGATGTTCGGGGTGGCTCGAATGAACATTGGCCTGTTTTTTTTTTGATCAATGAAATAACCGCGAGCTGTTCGATTGAACTTGGGCCTCGAAAGAGTGCAATGCATCCCCCAGAAGAAGACAACGTTTCGTCAAAGTTCTCGCTCCGACATGGGACTTTCAGATGGGCTGGTTCCGGCCTGAGATGAATATTGTATCGAAAGGAGGAAACTACCAGGGGCCGAGCTCCTCAGACATACAGCCCGAGAATCGGCGAAGAACGGCTCCGAGAATATCAGATATCGGATCAGAGTTCTCCTGCACCAGGTATCGTTCGATGGCCGATATTTAGCGAGTGATGCCGGAAACAGGCCCTAAAAAGACCGGACCGTGCACTGTCCTGCCTCTGGTCCTCTGTCGGCTCCAGTACTCGGACTCGGGTCGATTCTCGGGATTCTCCTTCGGAGTCGAATCTCGCATCCTAAGTTTTACGACCTCCGCCCGTAGTAGCCAGACAGGAGGAGGCCAGCGGAGAGCATTCAAGCGAGCGTACGAGGGATATCTTTCGGAGACGGTTCGCTCCTCAACTCGGCGAGCCTACCTGGCGAGCTAAAGGCCAACGGAAACTCTGATAGTTTCCTTTCAGATATCCACTGACGGCAATATGCCAGCGACGCCATTACAAGGGAGGAGGATCGTGCAGGCTAAAGACAGTTCGCACTGGACTTCCCGCCGCCTCGCCTTCGTTGCTGCTATGCCACTGAGTTCCCAGAGCTCTCCCTCCTTTTCCACGTTTCGTCGATTCCACCGGAGAGGAGCGATACGGGGAATCCCCTCATCATGGGTATCGGTCTTCTCTCCTGCTTTCGTATACGGTCGTATCATTGCTTTTGGAACTCTTCCATTCCCTCTCCGGGCTCGATCGGCTCTCCGTCAGACTTCTCTTTTCTCCTTTCTTCCCCGGCTGGCGAGGAGGGAGAGAAGCTCTCGTCTTCGAAAAAACGACGACTGAGAAACCGGAGCTGGTTTCGGGATCCAAGGATACTTATCGCTCGACGGGTATCTCGGTTCCAAGCGAGGTCATATCGCTATTCTATAAGTTCGCATGAAACAAAAACAGCCTTTTCCCTGCATTCTCCCCTCCGCGAATCACTGATTCTGGGTGATTCTCTTCGGTCTGGGGCGGTTAAATTTAACCCTGCCGAACTCATGAGGTCTGCGAAAACTAGGCGCATGAGGTCATCGACCGGGAACGGAATTACTGAGGAAAAGCGCAAGCTGAGTGAGTCTCTTCCAGATCGTACGGAGTTTTTTGACCCGCATATCATGCTTCACATGGAACGACGTGGAGGAGCAGTAGGGACGTTGAAGCTCATTCAAGTGATTTAACAAGAGTGGGCGGCGCGGCGTCGCGACGCGTCGGTAGCTGAACGACGTATTGCGGCACCCAAAAGGAAACACCCAGAGCCATTAAGACGATACAACGCATTTCCTGCTAACTCTTCCTAAGGAGCTCTCAGAGTCGTCCACAAGGGTGGATCCCTTCTCCTTTCAGCTTCTCACTCATAGCTCAAGCTCGCCGGTCGGTTGGTCGGTGCGGCCGTCCGTCCAGCAGCGGCTCGTTGGTCCGACTGTTGTGCCTAGCGACTTTCCCCACTCTGGATTCTTTTTCGAGCGTTCGGATCGAGCACCCGCAGCATCTATCATGTCTTACAGCTGAGACACCACGAAGCCACCCTCGGAATGGAGACACTATGTCTTATCTGAACGGCTGCCGTTGTGAGATCTCCTGACTCGTAGAGGAGAGATTTCGGTCGAAAAAGATTGAGAGGAAACTTGAACTCTGTGCGTTGACCTTCCGCAATTTTTGGCCCGTCGATATATCTCTTGCGAGAAGTACCATGTCGTCTCTTCGATTTTCAGCGCAACGAAGAAGCTCGATGGCTCCGGCATACCCAACTATTGAAGAATAAACACGGTACAAGTGGAGCATGGGAAACGCACCAGCTCGGGGTCCACGATGACTGTCGAGTAAATATGGGAAGGGGGGAAAGTGAAACGAAAAAAGAAAACTATTGATGAGAGCAACTTGCGTGATTGGGTACACAGACGCTGGAACAGCAGCAGAGCATTCGGGACGCTCGGAGTCGGAAACTTCTCCGTAGCTCGTCGGAACCTGCTTGCGAAAGGGATGATACCCATCGCTAGTTCGTTGCCAGAGCAAACAGCAAACGAGAAGCTGCTCGGAAAGAAGCTCCGGAAAAGCCGAAGGAAAAGCAAAGACAGCGATGGTGTGGATGCCGAGGTAACGGAAGCTTTTTGTAGGGCGACGAGCTGGCGTGCCAGCGAGAGACTCGAATGCGCAAACACAATCTGGAATTCAGTACAGTCGCAAACAAATTGAAAAAAAAGGCATACTACATTAGGGGAGCCGTTCCCTAGCACGTTCCCGATCCGATATCCGAATTCTCGTCCTCTGACATGGCTAACGAAATCCTGGAGCGCTGTACCAATAGATTTGAGGCGCAAATAAACCATTGCATCGACGTAATACAGCATATTTTCGTCGACAACCGAATTCCTTCCGGGCGTATGCAGCCAAGTGTCCCGGTCCTCAGCGATTCGCGGTACGCGGATGATCATTCCATGGAGGTCCTCTGGGCTGATCCCGAGCTCCGTGAAGCCGACCGCTTGAGCTGAGCCGGGGTCCGAGATTGGACCATTGGGACATCTTTCGGATAATCAGTCGACTCGGGTGGGAACCATGGGAATTCCGGAGCAGGAGCGTGCAGATGGGATAAGCGGCGAATTTCTCCTCTCGAAACCCAGGATGTCGGAATTTCGGAGTCTGCGGAATAGCTTCATAGATTCGAGAAGTGAGCGGATGCGTCTCTCGCGCTCTTTTGGCGTCTCGCCGATGCAGATCGGAGGTCGTCGAATCCCTGAGAGTCGGTCCGTCGACATCTGTGTTTCGGGCCGGGGAGAATAAATATCCCTGCCCCCCCCTCCCCCAGGGTAGACGCCATCCTAGCTTTTTAACCGGGAGCCTTTCCTTGATCTGCAAACGGTGAGCGAGCTCAAAAGGAGCTCCTCAGTCAAAGAGGAATAAGAAGAGCAACGATGCGTGGGGACAAGCCAGGCTGCGGCAACCCCGCCATTGCCAACGACTGCAGCGAACTCTTCACCGATTGCACAAATGTAATGCGTTTTGCCGTCGCTCCCTCTCTTTTCCTGCTTTTTTCGTCTTCTGTTCTTTTTGATGGTGACGGTCTCCCCTTGAAAGCAGCTCCGTTGGCCTGTGTTGAGCCATTAGAAGAGCTCGCAGACACAACCGCTTGTTCTGAGATCGCTTCACTTACAACGTATTCGTCTGCATGCTCCTTCTCTCGTCTCTCCTCTCGCCTGTGTGCTTGCCTGCTCGGTAGTCGGTCAAGTCCCGAGCCCGGGGAATGAATGCCAGACAGGATGTCGAGGTGGCCGTCTGCAATCTCGCGGAAAGGCAGCGAGCGAAAGCTACGAGAGCCTTACGACATCGATGTAGAAGTAGATATAACGAGCGTCATGTCTTCTGCTCTATTTGCTTCTGGATTTGACAGCAGTGAGCAAACTCGTTCGCTCACAAAGCTTTCCCGCTCGATACGAGACCGATGTTATCAATGCGGAAGGAACAATTGCGACCTTAACGAATCACCTTCCCGCATCTCGCCAGCTTATCCCAATGGAGGGGGAGATCCAGGGACGAAATATCTCGCAATGAGGTCCGTGGATCCTCGGTGAATATTCTTCAAAGTTTAGGCAGGGACTGTTTGCCCAAGCGAGTCTTTCTCTTTGTAGCCTTTATCCACTCGAAGGGCTTTGCGTCTGCTCCGAATCGATGCGTTTGCTGTGATTACGATACGGCGACGCATCGGATCAGAAGACTGAATCGATGAATGATTCCAGGGGCCCCAATGCGGAGTATCGGCCCTTAAGAGGGACGTGGGTGGAACAAGCTGGATATGATTTCTTCTGTTCGAATCTCTTTTCTGCGTCGGCCCTCATGTTTTAAACATTTTTTTGTTGATCATCGTTCTTGTTCCACAAGGAACAAAAAAAAGGGAACGGAGAGAGACTGAAGCGAAGAGCCTATTCCCCCTCTTACACCGCAAACAGCACCTCCACAGAGGGATTACTCTCCTTTCTTGCAGAAACAGACAGCCGTACGGAGCCATGGAGAAAATATGTATGTATCTTAGATCGAATACTCTTCTCCCCTTTCATTCGTTCCGCCTCTCTACGAGACTCCGTCTCTCCCGTAATTTCCCTTGGCTTTACGTCGGGTCCATCCTAAAGAGGATTTGATTCTTGCTTCGAACGGAAATTCCTGATCTTCGGATCCCCCCGGAGAAATAGATCGAACGGGAGCGTGCAGCGTAGATCCCCCTGATGGCTTCTTTTGTTTCTCTCCTTTCCCGGCAGTTTTCTCTGAAGTCTTCAACCTCCCGGAGCGTGGGTCGAGTGAGCTCCTATCCTGGGAAAACTTCTGTCTAATCTTCGTTAGCGAAAGAAGGCTTCAGGGCGGCTACAGCCAGAATAAGTTCCTGCTTCTCTCGAAGACTCCAGCCCCGATAATCCATGGAATTTTTGGCTCCGCGACTAAAAATCATTTAGCTCTTACTCAGGGCGAGTAGCCGTGGGGAAGGCGCTAAGTATTCGTCGGGACGGCTAGCGCCCTCAGAAGCACCCGCTCCCTGACCAGAGAGCGAATCAGTGCATAGCACGGCATTGCGGAGGACAAACCGAGGGAGCAGTTGGAAACTCTCTGCTGGTCTTGAAAGCAGAACAAGGAAGCGATCGTCCCGCCAGACGGACGAGTGGCCTGCCATCTCGCCGGCCGCCCTTCAGTCGGTCGGTTCGCCGTCTCCCTTGCTTGCTGTCGGTTCGTTGTTCATTGGTACCACTTCATTTCCTGCGCGACGGCAGCGGGAACGACAACACAAAAGGAAGACTGGACGACGAGAACGACGACCCACGACGACGGCAGCGGCGGCGACCAGCATTAGGAACACGGGCATACATTGAATCCCCCGCTCAACTCAAGCAAGTTCTTCACTCAACTAAGCATGTGCCACCAGACTGGAGAGGCGGGGAAAGTGGGAAGATGGAGGGATGCTGCACGCGGCGGTTTTCCTTTGACGCGGCTTCCGGCGACGAGGCGCGCAATCTTTCAAAAAAGTTCAACCACAAGCAATTTTTGTACATCCCGAGCCGACCACCCCGGTGTCTAACACTTCGGCGACTACAATGAGGAAGCGACAGCAGAGCCTCGTCGTCAACGACCTCAAAGTCTATGTGTGTACGGAAGAGTCGAGCGGAATTTCGCTCTCAAGTATTGGGAGCATTTCCCTTTTTTGTTCACACTCTTCCAGCTGGGGTTCATTGCCCGGTCTAGACCCTGAACCGACGAATCTGGGCCTCCAATCTAATGGGGTGAACTGCATTCCGCGTGTGCAAAAGCAAGAAATCTTCGGAGAACAGAGGTTCCCCATATGAGGCACGGGTACCCCTCTTGATTACGCGCCGAAGTCCTATCCCTTCGATTCGGGAACCTGAGCGGCTTGCTCGCCGAATCAATCGCTAATCGAGCTGCTGATCATGTCCGGGGAACATTGCCCTCGACATTCACTCCACCAATCGGAGAGACCATATGCCGCGGCGCGAAGATCGACTACCGCAACTCAGCAGGCCCTGGTCTGGGAAATCTTCATCAATAAATGTCTTTCAATCGGAAATCTTCCCACGGAGCTGTCCCGAGGGGCATGAAAACCTCGCCCGGACTAGCCGGCCACCGCGGGGGCATCACATGCCCCGGAGTGGTATCGGCCTGTAACCTTACGAAATTCACGGAGGAGCGGGACGGAAGACATGGAGTCCGTTCGTGAATCACGCGACACTCAATCGATGCACGCTTTCCCGTGACCCTCGGAAAGGAATCCGAGTTCTTGGCATCACAGCCCCGCTCCATCGATTTCGGCATTTATTCCTTCTTTCCAATTAGAAGGGAATTCTCCAGAACTTGTACGCAATTCGCAAATTAGCCGTCGATGCCCCAACGTGTCCGCGCCGGCGTCGTGGCACGCGCTCGACGTCCCTAGCCCAGCAGGAGCGTGCTTAACTGACGCATCAGAGCTAGTGGGTGAGGTGTTAGCGTTGTGGTGTCTGCCTAGAGGGGAGCGAGCCCGGTCGGTCGACACGTTGGCCGGCGCGACCGGGCCACGCTGCCTAGCTCGGAGCATCGCCTACAGCTAAGAGCGAAGTTTGTTGCTACGGAAAGCTGAGCCGCTACGGCGCCTGAATTGCAAGCTGCATTAATCACCTGAGAGCTGGCTTGGTTGCCTAGCTAGCTCGTCCGTCCGTCGGCTCTTCGGTCTTTCCGTCATCCGTTCGCCGCTAGCTGTCCCCCCTCGTGCACCACGACCGGTCGTCGGCCCAACTCATTATGCCTCCTCATAGCGAGCATCATTATTGTTGCTGCTGATGTCGGCTAGCATCAACAACAAATTGTCAAGTTCCGCGCCGATGTCTAGACAACGACATCCTAATGTTCGAGGATTCCAACTCTCACGAATGACTGATCGGATGAGCAGCGAGCGTACGCGAGCTGAACGCTCTCGAAACCTACCCCAGAGCTCCAGATCCCATGGAGTGCCCCTCGTTTCGGTCATTTCTGGGTCGGAAGACTGGAGGGGGGGTTTCCCGAACACGTCCCCAAGTTCTCATTCTCGCAGCTCGGCTTGGACCAAAATTCTGCCGCCTCCGTCCACGAACTACTCTCCCTAGGGAGTTCTTCAGGCGGGTGCCTCTCCGGATCACAGAAAAAATTCTCTGGGTCGAATCCGCCGCCGTCAATAGACCCTGGCTAGCGCCTCGTGGGGGGGGGGCAAACTGCAGCCTACTCATAACAACAAATCCTGTGCCAGGTTATGCTAGCTCGACATTGTTCGTATAGACGAGTTTGTAGATTCGTGAGTGCGGACTAGGGTATGATGTCCGTGTTTGCGTGCGAGCGACAGGGTGAGCCAGCGAGCGGGCGAACGCTCCCCATCGGTTCGTCGTGGAGTCAGCAGCACGTATGCTGTTTGCATAACGACCTGTATGTGTTCGGCGAGTAGGCAAGCAGGCAGACGGACAGACGAACAGCGTCTGTGTCGGAAAGTTCATCGTAAATTCTATACCGAGTTTTTCAATCCTTCGCTTGCTCGTTTGTTCAGTTGCGCAAAAGAGGCCGTCGAGCTTCGCTTTTGAAACCTCGAAGACTCACTGTATGCGAAGTCTCGAGCATATGTTTCGTGTGTCTCCGTTTCTCCGCCGTTCAGAGGGACAGCTGCATATGCGACCAGAGACCTCGAACGTTCTGAATGGAATTCCAGAATATCTCATCTGTGTTCTAGGAGTACATAGCCCCCACCTCTCCCGGAAAAACCGCTCTACGCTCTCCGCCGGAGGAATTTCCCCGAAATTCCCCGGAGAAGATTCCGTTGATCGGAGGTAGGTGAGTCGGCTTGGGTCCATCGGTACGGTCGGGCGTCCTCACTCTCAAAGGCTGACCGACAATCAGCGGCCGAGCCTACCGACAGAATGTGAGACCCGGAGTTTCTCTTCCCTCGATTCGTTTCAGTTTTTGTTTCCGCCTGGAAGTCTGTATCCCGACGCCCGGGGACGAGACCTGCTCCTCGACAGGCGCTGTTCTCGACATCTTGAAGGCGCGAAGAAAAGAAGAGAAGTGCAAAAAGAGAAGTCAAAGGAGGCAGACGGCGAAACCGAGACAGGTGGGGTGGCAGTCGCTGCTTTAAAGTGCTTCTTCGTTTGCTGCTCGACTAAAAACCTCGCGATTCTTCTGTTCTTCTTTGCCCCGGGCATGCCCTAAAACAGCCGCGGAGTTTCACGGCGGCAGTAGACGTCTGAGTGGTGAAATTCAAAGCTGAGTGCATTCAGCGTGTTTTCCGTTCGTTTCTTTCTCTCCCATCGCTACACAGGAGAACCGCTTTTAGGTTTCGTTTTACTCCGTGCATACGCAGCCGTCTGCTTTCCATCATTGACTGTTCTCCTATACAATCTACATACGATTGCGTCGGCGAAGACGTTCAAAGACTTCCGGAAAAAAATTCACGAAGTGTCTGAAATCTCGTATGGAGCGACTCCGTAAGATCTCCGAGAGGGAAAGTCGTAGTCGTAGTGGACTCGACGAAAGGGGTGAAGGGTCAATAGACTTCGAACGAACATAAATTCGAAACGAGAGCGTGGGCAAACGAAATAAGCTCAAGGGGAGAATCAGGACCGAGACGGGGGCTTTTGGAGGAGGGGATCGGGGAAACTCAAAGGGCTGGACGCTTGTCTGAATGGTGCGAGTCGCGGCGGAATGATGGTAGAAGGAGAGGAAGAAGGCTGAGGAAAGGGAAAAAATGCGTCAAAATTGAATTTGGCGCCCTGCCTAGCTCTTCCTTGATTTGATTTATTCCTCACAGTTATTGTTACGAAAGACGGCCGCACAAAACGGCGGACGGACCGACTCACAGACAGACAGACAGACAGACAGACAGTCAGTCACTGACTCGCCTGCCTCGTTGCGCGAGTACGCGAGAGCGAGAACGGAGTCTGACTGACGGAGTCTGTGAGAGAAGATAGCGGCGGGAAAAGGAGAAGAAGCACAAGCCACAGTACAAGTTGCCAAGCAGAAAACTCGACAAAACAGCTCGGGATCGATAGAACATTAAGCCGCTACACCCCTCCCTCCCGCGTCCTCACGAAGCTTGGGGAGGTGAGCGAGCGGACGCGGACCACAACCAGGCCTGTAGTCGAATGCCGGCAGATCCCTTATCGGCACGATAGTATGAGTCCCAAGTTCACAATTCGGTTTTGTGTCAAACTTCCGTGAAATCGCTCGCAGAAGTCCTGTGCGCGGCCCATGGTTGGACGGAGTAGAACACACACCAGTACTCTTCCGAACAATGATGATGTATGAAAATGAAATCTCTCCTACATGATGCACTGTTTGGAAGTTCAGGATACAATTCCGATTTCCGTCTCTGAAGCCAAGACGAGATTGTTGGATAGATTCCGTCCGGCGATGCTCATTTGGGAGTCGGGACTTGTTTCGCACTTCTTGTTTACCGCGCCTCCTCGTCAGCTACTCAGCTGGAAAATCCTCTTTCGTGCTTGTTCCGCGTACGAACGAGCCCGACGTTGTTGGGTTTTCCGCGTGCGAACACGTCCGCCTAAGCGACATCAAAACGCATCTCCGCAGTTTTGAGCTAGGCAAGACGTTTTCCATTATTATCAGTGCCTACCACCACGGCCGCCGCCGCCGCCGCAGACAGGAAGACGAAGACGCCTCTTTTCTGCCCACACGCGCTTCCATCTTGTTCGTTCGCGTCTTCTGCTCGTTCGGTAGAAGCCTTTCCTGTTCGCGCGGTTCCACAATCTTCTTTCGCTTGGTCTAGCTCGCTCTCTCGTTTCCTCGGATTCTCAGTCGTTGGCAGCGTCTTTCACTGCTGCTGCCGCGGCAACCGCCGCCGGAGCTTTACCCGGAGGTAATGATAGGGCCCGAAGCCTTTAGGGCAAAACGCAGCAAAAACTTTAGCATCTGGAAGCAGTGAGGCGTTGCCAGCCATCGCTTCTCTGCGTGGCGTTCTCTTCGCCTTATTCCTGGCCCGTCATCGTTGTCTTTCTTCGCCCAGGGCTGCGACACGCTCTGGAATAAAGTAGTGACAGACGTGTCGACAGCTTTCCACAGCATCGGCTGGAGATCACACGAGCTGCAGCGCGAGAGCGACCGACGACGGGCCGACCAAACGACGGACAGACGGCAGCAGCACTAAATCGTAGCATTGCCACAGCAGCTGCAACACCCACCAAATAAGCACTACCCGAGTGCACTTGGTATCGGCCAGCCACGGGGAGCTCCAACAGGTAATTAGGGTCGTCAACAGTCGTAAACATAGGGCACACCAAACACAGATCAACCCGGCTGAAATAGCAGCCCAGCAATTCTTCTCTGCTCATTTATTGCTGCAAAACAACATCAAGAACGTCTACTCGAGCGGTATCGGCAATACGGACAGGGGCAACGAGAATCGATGCTCTTGCGGACGAGCCGTCATTAGGATAGAATTTCATATGTCCACCGCCACAGAGACTCGGACTCTGCGCACATCAACTGTCCTCCGGAAAGGGGCAGGTTGATCTCCGATTGTCAGAGTCCTCGGAAAGGTCCCGCCTCGGGAATCCGGAATTCCGTACGGAAAGTTGCTACCCAGACAGAGCCGCATCCGGTCCCGAGGCTTCCCTATCGCAGAATCTACATGAATGATATCGGGATTCCCAAGGCATGAGATATATGCGGAATAGGTCTCGCGACCTCGAGAAGCCTTTCCACCCCGACTCGATGATGAGCGTGAGAGTCTACGTAGGGAGACACGAATAAGAGACAGAAGCAGATGCGTCCACTCCACCCATTAGCCCATATATCTCGATGGGAGATGATGATTCACAATGTGACGAGACAGTCTATTTATGAAACTAGTACGTGAGCGAATGGTCTGCCGCCTAAATTATGGCAGATAGAAGCGTGTCGTCATTGAGCGCTGAAGCGCATGGCAATCCTTCGGGGACTGAGTCGAGGCTCCTGAGCGGCTCCTGGGACCAGTGACAATCGAAGTTGAATTTTAGTGGGAATCAAAGAGGAATTCTTCCGATGAGCTACGAGACGAATCCGCTTCTGAGGACTCGTATCGAGGGAGGCTTTTAGGACGCAGACGTCAAATCTGACGAGCGCAGCACTCAACACAACAACTACAGCCTCCCCGCTATCGGGAGTAGAACATCTCAGCCCGCCCGTGGCCCTGAATAGAGAATACCACATACGGCTCTCACCCGTTGCAACCACCCGGTCTCGCCCTGCCGCCTGCCACCCGCAAGCCGACCCTCCCAGCATCGGGGCAGTCAGTGAGACAAGGAAAGTCCATCAGTTCTTTTGCCAACCACATTTCGGTTGCGATCGATCCGAACAAACTTGGAACTTCTCGGATGGAGAGTCGGTCTAGACGCGACTAGTAGGATCCTCGCGACGAAGAACGTACGGTCTCCATCCAGCCGAAGCATTCCCCGAACGCGCCAGCAGAAAAGCAAAGCGTTTACAAAACACGATTTCGAAACAGCCAGCTGCTAGAAGAGCGAAGCAGTTCATCCTGCAACGCTGCCCATTCGAGAGGAGGAAACCCGGGTGGAGGGGGACGCGCAGGCAGAGGAGACGAAGATAACACGCACATATATTTCCACCCCGCTACATCCGGGGTGGTCCAGCAATCCCATAATAAAGATCTAAGATTGCACATTCGCCTGTCCGCTACTGACACTGTCCGCCCGCTCGAGCAGGTGGCAAGATGTGACAAGATGAGATGAGCGTAAACCAACCATTTGCCCTCGACTCCCTGCTTTCGGAACAAAGACATTATCTTTGTTTTAGCCTCCTGTTCGTCCATCACGATTGCCCTGACCGTCTGTTCATTACCCTCAACATCTGCACTTACATATTCGGCTCAAGCCACGAAGGAGGCGCCGCTCTGAGAAAAAATGTGATTGTCCGTTTTGCGCGTGAACGCATGAATCGGAGGCTCTAGCCGAAGCTTGTCTCGACTGACATCGAATCGATAAAGTCGATATTGATAATTAGAGAAGTTTCTCCCTCATATTGCAGAGAAGTGTGTCCTCTAGAGCGAGAATATATATTGAAGTTGTCTCTCGGAGCCCAAGATGTTCGACATGGTGGCCATCAACACCCGGAGGTGACTCCCTGACGGGAAAAGTGTCACTTTCGCTGAGAGTGCTCAAAAACTCATCGAACTGATTACGATCACGGAATCCGCTTCCTGGAACTCAGCGAGAGTGGAGCTTACGTTTATTGACACTGCTCCCATGGTTACGGCCGTCGCGCGTTGGATTGGAGCTAGACAAAAATGATACACCCGCACGGATAGTCAAACTTCAATCGCTTTCCATGAAGAGAGCCGCAGCTCACCAGTATATGTTCAGAGTCGCTCCTTAGATTTCTGTGATGTTGATTGGACTTCGATCTCTGATAGCCACTCAAAGAATCGCAAAGTCGTTGAAATTTCGGAAAATTGGCCTGCTAGCGGTCATTCCTCTGGAATTCGGACCAGAAACATGATCGGAGATCAGTCGAATTGTCGAATCATCGGTGAGACGTCTCCCTCTGGATTGGTTCGGCATATGCTGTCGCGGAAGCGCTCCTTTCATCAGCAGAGTTCCGCGGAGGGCAGAGCTGTGCACACAGACGGCTCCATTCTGATTGCCGTTTTTTTTTGGATTAGATCTCCGATTACCATCATCAACCATGGAAGTAACCTTCGCGGATTCCTGTCCCTTGATATGTCGCTGAGCGCAAGCGATTCGGTGCCCTCGATTCATATTCCGAAGTTCGCGGGAGCTGGCGCTCCGGGAGGGTCCTGTGCTCGACGAGAGCCCCTCAGTGCCCAATCGTCATATTGCTTCCGTCTTCGACTGGCCTCCCGAGTTCTCCGTGCTCATCCGATGCATAACGACGCCACGATATGCTTATGCTTCTTCACCTTGGCTGGAGCGTGAAGCAAAACTCTCCGCTCGTGAACACTGATTGTCCCTCGTCCCACGGGGTTTTCGAATGATCGGAAGCACTATTCGGGAATGCTGAGAATCGCATCGAAAAATCGATAGCCGGATATGAAGGCATCCATTGATATCCTGGAACCTCATGAGGGAGCATGGGATGGTGATAATTTCGGATCCGAGAAATTCGAGAGTTCACCAGTAAATTTCCAAGTTGACGCGAACGACGATGGACAAACTTTTTGACTCTTAGAGCCTCTATTACACAGAAAAATATGAAAGCGGAAAAAGGGGGGGGAACTCAGAGTCCAGAAGGACGAGAGGTCGCAGGACAAGGTTTTGGATGCAATCGATATTGTTCGAGCTGAGAAAGCAGCTTCCGGGTCAAAGGAGGATGATTTAGTAGTGGTCTGCCAAATGTTCGATGTAGTCGCCATCCATTTGGGGATAATCGGATTCAAAGACTCAGGTAGACTACATTCTCAAGTATTCGAGCGTGAGCGATGCGATAACGAGGAATTCCGCTCTCCGGTTCCTCACGACAATCGGGCGATTGAGCTCCCTGAAGAGTTCGAGTAAGCTCAGAGAATCATTGAGGAGAGTTGACGTCCTCACAGTCCTGGGAATGATCACAGGTCCATCGTTCGCAATGAATGAATAAAAGAAGGTCTAGAACCAGCAGAGCACATTCACGACCGGTTCGATCGCTCCAGAAGCTTCAAGTTTTCCATCGGGGGGGAGCTCACAGTAGCGCCCTTCTCGGTATGATCGAATGGAATACTCACCGTAAGCCGGGAAGCGATACCTGGTAGCATATTCAATTACCAAGGTCGGACCACACTTTCGAAAAACAGCGATCGCCCAAGCCTGGGCTCCGACCTTTTCGACCGGATCGAAGATTCGCAATTTCTTGCAAGGAAGTTAGTATCCCGAGTAATAAGAATGGTTCCGGTGTATCGGTTTAGGATTTTTCACTTTCGGTAGCCTCGATAGACGCCGCGAACTTGCCACAGGTGTCAAGATGCCTGGCACCACGAGCGCCAAAATCATTGTTGTGACAGCCATGAGACGTATTCCTTGATCAGGATCCGGGATCGTCTTCCATCCCTCGCTCCTCACGTTTTGGGTCTAAACTTTGAAACTCTCCACGGTTTTCCGAGTCATCGTTGAAATTCCCGTTTGTGCGAGAGACAGGATGTAGCTGCCCCTCACGTTGGCGCATGTGCCAAACCAATGCTCGAGCTTCTCCACACATAAGCCCCTCATTTTACGCGATTGGCGGCTCCTGGTCCTTCCGCCAAGAATGACATTTCGCGAATGAGAGTCCTCCTACAAGGGACCGACTCTGCCTAGGCTACAATCCTTCCAATCACTCATTCTGAACGTTCCGAGGGTCGAAAAGATCTTGAGCGCGAACCGATCGGAAATAAGCTGCTTCGTGACCCATCGTGCATACAGGGGACTGACAGAAGCCCTTCGCCTCCAGTTCCCAGAGCTCTTGTGTTCGAGGACCTAAAGATTGAAGCTGGCTCGATCAGAAATCCGTCAGCGTTACCACACATGATCGGACTTCGCATGATCGGATGTCAAGGATTCCCATTTTCTCCTGGATCGACAGCATAGTCTCCTGACGCTTGCTCCTAGCGGTAGGAGCATCAGCAGGCCGCCTGGGACTCGTTTCAAACTCAGAAGACGAGTTCGTAAACGATCCGTTCGGGTCTTTCCCAGAAGGAACTCCGAGATTGGGCTTGCTATGAAATGCGACACCCAATATCATGGAACCAGGACTTCATCGAGTCCGACTTCGACCGTATCAATGGGACAAATCTTCGAGCTCGACTGAATCTTAGCCCGCGTGGTCCTCTGTCCGACCGCGAGCGCATGTCAGCCACTTCTCACCCCATCTCGCTCCAGATGCTCGCGGGGCTTCCAGATGTCTCATCGATTAGCGCAGCCCGGTCCTCGATGAGTTCATGGCTTATACATCCGCGGGAAGAGGAAAAATGGGAATAGAGTCGGAGTGAATGGATAAAATCCGCGAATCATCGTGGGAGCGAAAGTCGAACTGCGGGGGCTCATACTTCGAGTAAGTATGTATCTCCAGGCTCGGTTGCTGGCTCATGCCTCCCCTCTCTACGGGCTTACCAAGAGTTGCTCTCGGACGTGTTCTTCCACGTCTCCGACTGGAGGATAGACGCCGGTCTGAGCCGTGTACCACAGAAATAGCTCCGCACTGCTACCTTTTCCGCAATATTTCGAAGCGTTCGACTGTTTTTGTGCGTGTTACCGTGATCGCCATCATTGACAGGATTCCTTGTCGCCACCTGTCAGGTCTCATCGTGCTCATCCTGGCGAAATAGCTGATGTTGCTCTGAGCCTCACTCGTCGAAACCGCCGCAGTGCGCAGTTTGCCGCCGGCACGCGGTACTTGCTAGCGCGTCAATTTGGGCGAATATTCCGGAAAATTCGAGTCGCTCAAGCCAATACTCTCATCGCTTCCTGTTCCATCGAGCCTTTATTATACTTAGAGGACCAATAAATGTGACGAAAATAAGGTGTTCATTCAAGCTAGGATAGCCCATTCCCGATCAAAGGAGGATGATTTTGTAGTGGTCTAACAAATGTTTGAGGTAGTCGCCATCCACTTGAGGATCGTCGGTGTCAAAGAAGCAGGTTGACACCATTGTCACGTATTCGATCGTCCACGATGCGCTAATGTAAAATTTCTCTTTCCGGTTCCTCACGACAATCGTGTGATTGAGCTTTCTCGGGATCTCGAGCACACTAGAGATCGTCTCGAGGAGAGTGGACGTCCTCACAGTCTTGGGAATGATCAGGTATCCATCGTTCGCGATGATTGAATAAACGACGGTGAAGAGCACGCAGAGCAAATTCACGACTGGCTCGATCGCTACAGTAACGGCGTGCACGATTATTTCCGGACCAGCGAATGACTACGCTCGGTGAAGCTCTGAGATCTCCGTTGGAGGGGAGCTCACAGTAGCGCCTTTCTCGGTATGATCGAATGGAATACTCACCGAATGCCGGGAAGCGATACCTGGTAGCATATTCAATTATCAAGGTCGGACCACACTTCCGGAAAAAGGTGGTTGCCCAAGCCTGGGCTCTGACCGTTTCGACAGGATTGAACATTCGCAGTTTCTTGCAAGGAAGGTATTTTCCCGAGTAATAAGAATGGTTCCAGTTGATCGGTTTAGGACTCTTCACTTTCGGGGGCCTCGAGGGACGCCGCGAACTTGCTCCCGGTGTCAGAAAGCCCAGCACCGCAAGCGCCACAATCACAGTTTTAAGGACAGCCTTGAGACGCATTCCCTAGTTGTGATTCGGGAGAAAATTCGTTCCGTAGTGGATGGTGGTAGCGTCTAGCGCCGCGCAGAAAAAAACGTTTGTTCTCCTCAAAAGGAGCATCGTCATGGAAAGTCCAGAACAACGAGCGTGATCGAGCAGCGTTCAGTGAAGTCCGTGGTCGACGAAGCTCACTTCAGAAAACTTACGTGGTATGGATAGATATATCGTTAATGAATCCTGCGTGATCCGTTGCACGAGGATTAGGTTGAACGATATACGAGCAGTGTGAAAACACTCATGGCACGATCTCCTTGCGTCAGGCCCTCTCCTCGTAGGCGGAGACAAGTGTGGAGAGTTCTGAAGATAATCCACTTCATCAAATTGATCACAGACAGTCCTTAATGGATAGAACACAGTCGAAGGACTTCTAGCTAAGTGAGTCATCTTCCGTTTTCAGCGCCAATGAATCTCGCTTCCTCCCTTCAAATGTTGGCCGAAGGTGTCTCGGCTCAGCTGTCGAGCCTTTCGGAAGCCGCTTCGAGATGATGGCTCCAACGCCGGCTACTTCATTCAAGGAGCTCTCGGCAATGGGATGTCGGAGGATACCGGGACAATGTCCCGTGTTGATTCGTTCATACACAGAGAACTTCGAAGTTACGGGAATCGCCTTGGTGGCATCTCTGA